>NC_083367.1:35962045-36265075 GCF_030254825.1 Meriones unguiculatus | reverse complement strand
ATCAGGTCTCATCAGGACTGAGTGTGTTGTCTTCCTCTGTAACCTGGTAAGGCTGCTCCCACTCAGGGAGAGGTCATCAAAGAGCAATCCACTGAGATCAAAATTTTCATTTTCAGATTTCCTTCAGTTTGGGTTTTCTTTATTGATTCTATTTCTATTTTCAAGTATTAAAATGTTTTACCTGTTGTCTTACTTTATGTTTTCATATATTTCTTTCTATTTAATTATTTTTAATTATATTTTTTATTAATTATATTTTATTAATTTTTATTAATTATATTTATATTATTATATTATTATTAATATATTATTATATTTTATTAATTATATTTTATTCACTTTGTATCCCCTCCTGTACCTTCCTCCCTCCTCCCTTCCCAACCCCACCCTCCCTCTTACACACCTGTGTCCCTCTCCTAGTCCACTGATAAGCAGGTCCTCCTCTCCTTCCCTCTGATCCTAGTCTATCAGGTCTCTCCAGAAGTGGCTGTATCATCTTCTTTTGTGGCCTGCTAAGGCTGCTCTCTCATCAGGGGAAGGTGATCAAAGAGCAGGCCAATCAGTTCCTGTCAGAGATAGTCTCCCTGTCCCCATTACTATGGAGGCCACTTGTACACAGAACTGCCATAGGCTACCTCTGTGCAGGGGTTCCAGGCCATTTTGATGAGTGGCCCTTGTCTGGAGTATCACTTTTAGAAAAGACCCCTGTGCCCAGATCTGTTGCTGTCCTTGTGGAGCTCCTGTCCTCTGCAGGTCTTACTATCTTCCACTTCTCTCATAAGATTCCCTGTACTCTGCCCAAAGTTTGGCTATGAGTCTCATCATCGGCTTTGATACCCTGCAGGGTAGAGCCTTTCAGAGGCCCTTAGTGGTAAGCTCCTGTCCTGATACCTGTTTTCTCCCTCCTCCTATGTCCACCCTCTTTGCCTTTCTGGATGGGCATTGAGCATCTTAGCCAGAGTCCTCCTTCCTGATTAGTTCCCTTAGGTATACAGATTTTAGTATGTTTATCCTATATTATATGTCTAATATCCACTTATGAGTAAGTATATACCCTGTATGTCTTTGTGCTTCTGGGATACCTCACTCAGGATGGTCTTTTCCATGATCATTCAGGCCTTTACAGCCATTGAAGCAGGACAGTCTCCCCAAGCATGGTTGGCTACCATAAAAAGCTAAAATGTTATGCTCAGGATGCGAGGCTAAGCACTGCACTCAGGGTCAGCCGCTTTGGACCCAGAGAAGAGCATGTCTGATTGCATACGGGTTGATGCCCCAGGTCCCGCCTCTGAGGAAAAGGTATCAGATGGGTCTGATGCTCTTTGGGTGGATTACACCTAAATGAACATCGGTACAAAGTCCCAATTTATTTCTAATATCAGAGATCAGACCTCTACTCTTGCCTGATGCGTCTAAAACAAAAAGGGGGAACTGTAGAGAGCTGCGTGATGACGCGCCTTAAAGATGGAGCTGGTTTCCGCCTTCCACCTTCCTGATGGTGAGTACTCTCTGTCACAAACAACTCCACATTTAGCTAAGGCTGAGGATCTGGCTTGCTTCCATGTATGTGGACCTATCTGCATTGCCCATGTGGCACGATGGGGTTGGCTACCCAGAGGCTATTTAAGCTATGGGCTGGCTTTCCCCAGGGTCAGATGATTGTTCAAGGTTCCTGAATAAACTGCATTGAAAAAAAAAATAAAATAAAATGAGAAAAATTAAAATATTAAAAAAAATTCTCAACTTCATATGGAATAACAAGACACTCAGAACTGCTAAAACAATCCTCTACCATAAAATATCTTCTCGAGGTATCTCAATCTCTGATATCAAGCTGTACTATAGAGAAACAGTAATAAAAACTGCATGGTACTAGCACAGAAACAGAATGGTGCATCAGTGGAATTGAAAAGAAGACCCAGAAATAAACCCACACACTTATGGACACCTGAGTTTTGACAAAGATGCCAAAACCATAAAATGGAAAAAAGACAGCATCTTCAACAAATGGTGCTGGTCTAACTGGATGTCTACATGTAGAAAAATGCAAATAGATCCTTACTTATCACCCTGCACAAAATTAAAGTCCAAGTGGATCAAAGACCTCAATATAAAATCAGACACACTAAACCTGTTAGAAAAAAAATGTGGGTAAGAGCCTTGAACTCATTGTCACAGGAGACAACTTCCTGATCATAACAACAACAGCACAGGCTCTAAGAGCAACAATCAATAAATGGGACCTCATGAAATTGAAAAGCTTCTGTAAAGCAAAGGACACTGTCGTCAGAACAAAATGACTGCGTACAGATTGGGAAAGGATCTTCACCAACCCTATATCTGATAGAGAACTAATATCCAGTGTATATAAAGAGCTAAAGAGGTTAAACAGAAACAAATCAAGTAATCCAATAAAAAACTGGAGAACAGAACTAAACAGAATTCTCAATAGAGGAATATCGAATGGCAGAGAAACACTTAAGAAATGTTCAATGTCCTTAGTCATCAGGGAAATGCAAATCAAAACAACCCTGATCTTTCACCTTACACCCTTCAGAATGGCTAAGATGAATAACTCAAGTGATGACATGTGCTGGAGAGGATGTGGAGAAAGGGGGACCCTCCTCCAATGCTGGTGGGAATGTCAGAGAATTAGGAAAAGCATGTCCTCAAGATCATATATTTCTTTACTGGTTTAATTCATTTTGTCTTTATGGATCTCTATCATATTCATCAAGGCTGTTTTAAAGTCATTGTCTTGTGCTTCAGCTATGTTACAAATCTTGGAGCCTACTCTCACAGTTTTGGTGGGCTCTAGTGGAGACATGTCCTGGCTGTGTTTTTTTCTCTGTTTTTATGCTGGCACCTAGGTACCTAGGTTAAGGGAGATTGTAATTCTAGGTTCTGATATCTAGTCTTGTCTTTGTTGGGTGGGTGTTTTGTTCCTTGATTTCTATTGCCCTACTTAGGAAAGTGTGGTAACTAAATGTTGCCTGGTAAGAATTATTCTGGAATCCTGATAGGTAAGGCCATTGAGGGTTCTGAGTAGAAGATGTTTCTAGATATTTGGAGAGGACATTTAGGAATGGGTATGGGATAGGAGAAGAAACTGAGGGGTTCCACAGGAAAGAGGAAAGCAGGATCTTTCTCCAGTATCTGCTTAGTTCTCTGGGAACAGAGGCACAGAGTAAGGAGGGGTCAAAATGGTAGTCTGTTGCAGGGCTTGTGCTGAAACTGGGGCACTGGATTTGAAGAGAGAGAGAGAGAGAGAGAGACAGAGAGAGAGAGACACAGAGAGAGATTAGGCATTTACCTCTATTTCTTGGAACATTGCCTGAATATGCATGAAATCTATGGAGAGTGTGTTTGTTTATATTAATGAACTGATTGTATGTCATCTCTCTAGGTAGCTTCATGATGGGTCTGGTCAACAAAAATAGAAAGGACTGGAGGGCTGAAGGCGGCTTTCAGAATTTCAACCCCAACACTCAACCTCCATATAGGAAAGAAGGGCTAAAGATGAAGTTTTATAATAATAGACAGTAACTGAACCCATCATGGGTTTGTTGTGAAACTTCTTTGCAACAAAATAGAACACAGAAGAGAATGTTCCCCTACCTATAGAGTAGCTTTCCACTGGAAGCAGACATGGGGTACTCTGAGGCCCCCTTCATACTTTGCCTCTGTATTTTTCAATGAAAAAAAAAATATATATATATTTATAATGAGAAAGCAAGCGTGTTTCCCTGAGGTCTGAGAGAGTTGATCAAATAATTGAAACCAAGGAGGAGTTTTGTGGGCATCTTGATTTGCAACTCGTATTCAGAAACACAAGTTTTAAAAGTAAGAAGAAGAAAAGAAAAGAAAAGAAAAGATCCCTGGACTTGTGATTTGGCATATAAAGTTGCTGTCTCCAGCAATGTCTGAAGTAAATTGAAAAACACCTATCTGTTATCCTCTATTGAAGCATTAAGTAACTGGCTACTTAGTGTATGCAGCAAATCCCCCTAAATCTTGTGTCAGAGTTAATCTCTCTTCTGAGTGTATAATAATAATAATAATAATAATAATAATAAAACTGAGACTGAACTTGTTTGCTCAATACATATCTATGCTTTAATAATAACATTTGTAATAACGATTTATTTAACTTTGAGAAAAGTAATGCTTGAGATATCCTCATGTAGGTCATGGGTTCTCAAGGGAGGATGAAGACAAAGGTGTTAGCAATCACCCAGAGAATTTCTTTATCATAAATCTCAAAGGTCCATTTAATCTAGGATCCACATCAGTACATCTGCCCAACCTACCACTAGACACATAAAGTTTTGATATACTCTCAGAGTAGAGAAGAAAGATGGTAATTTTAAAAGTTCCCTATGCAGTTCTGACATGAATTCTCTTCCTAGGATTGAGAACATTGCCCTAAGCAAATGTTATATTATTGTAGATTTGGAAAACAAATGAACACAAAGCATTGCATAAAAGTAAGTTTCAACTCTTAAGAGTAGTAGTCTATGAAGTTTACAAATTTATAATACTACTTATTCTCTGGTCACTTCAATCTCCTTGTAAAAAGACACAATTATAGTTGTAAAGTTAGGAAAACCTCAGAGTACCCATTAAATCTCAACATTAAGATACCAATCATCCATGGTCTCAGGGTAACACTCTGGTAAGTAGGAATTTAAATATTCTAGGTGTCTATTGATTCAATGAGAGTCCATATTAGTTCTGTTCTACCTCTATTACAGGCTCTTACTACATTAGATCTCAAACGTCTTTCCTCTTGGACATGGCTTCTCAGGGACACACTACAATTTTTTTTTAGTATCATTTACAACTTTGACTATATACAAGTGCCCTCAGCCCCTGCAGTAACGTGAACCCTCAGCCTCATGTGGATGGTGAGAGTTTCAGGTCTGCCAACTTCCCATAGCACTAAGCCTGTGCAAGAACCTGAGGCCTGAAAATGTCATTCTTTCACTTCTATGCATCCATCTCAGAAACATGAGGTCACCTCATCCCATCCTCCCTCATTAGTACTTAAGATGCAATACAGCTATATCTCATTGATGCTTTGACTTCTACATTCTATTTAGCTACCCATCTCTCTGTTGACCTTGATTTTTTAAGAAACCTACTTTATTTAGAGTTATTAAACTCTTCTACTTCCCTTCCAACCTTTCAGCACTTGGTAGAAGGGAAAAAAGGTTAGTAGAGACAAGTCATCAGTCATCCAGAAATCCAGAAGTCTAGGTAACCAGCAAATCACCAAACAGCAAATGCAGCAGCAGGACACACCAGCAGCAAGCAGTCCTGCTCCAAGTAGTTGTGCCTTCTTCTTCTGGGTTGTCATACATACATACATACATACATATATATATATATATATATATATATATATATATATATATATATATGTGTGTGTGTGTGTGTGTGTGTGTGTGTGTGTGTGTGTGTGTGCATATATATATACATATATATCCCTTTAAGTCCTCAGAATTCAACTAATTCCACCTGGGAAAGACCATACTCCGCATGAGAGATACTTACCAAGTGTGGAAAAACTAAAACCACTAACTTGAAATTTTAACAAAAATGTGTACATGCCATAAATCAAAATGTCCACAATATCTTTCTTTTATTAAATGCATAGCTACAGTGTTTTCTGGTGGCTGCCATTCCCTGTGTGGTTTAGGCCTGGACACCTAACTGGAGAGTAATGAGGGAATGGAAAAAGACAAACACACAGCTACAGCTACAAAAAAGCTGGGGTCTGATGTGCCATGGGCTCTCTAAAGGAGACACACCACAACAGCACTATAGGAAAACCAGTGTATTTATTTTATGCATCTAAACTGAGGAGGGAGGTTTGTTAGCTATGACTGAATAAGTAAGGAGGTTTATGATATACAGCTGAACAAGGAAGCTAGTTTAGCTGTTCTTGGTAGGAGGCATCTGAAAGGGGGCATTCTCAGGCTGCTCCTGAGGAGCAATATCTGTGAGGAGTAAATATATGTGAGGGGGAAGAT
The DNA here is from genome assembly GCF_030254825.1 of Meriones unguiculatus. Classification (NCBI taxonomy): domain Eukaryota; kingdom Metazoa; phylum Chordata; class Mammalia; order Rodentia; family Muridae; genus Meriones; species Meriones unguiculatus. The sequence continues at coordinate 36,259,040 of NC_083367.1, read as the reverse complement.
GAATTGCCAGATTTCCAGTTTTTGCACACACTGGTCAGTTGCTCATAAACACTCACTCTTGGAAGAAAGGAATGCTTTGCTGGTTCTCTGAGCGTCACTAGGGAAGGCTTTATCATGTCCATGGATCTGAAGCATTGGGGTCCTTAAGATAGCTGTTCTCACACTCACTGGGGACCTCAACACCTTCTTACACATCACTCGGGGCTTCCTCAGCTCTCCACAGGTTCCTGAGAGACTACTTCCTCCTCTCCATGTCCTAACTGGCATCCGAGAACATATTTTAGAGCAGTGCTTCTCAACCTTCTTAATGCTGTGGCCCTTTAATTCAGTTCCTCATGTTGTGGGACTTCTAACCCTAAACTTATTTCATTGCTACATCATAACTGTAATTTTGGTACTGTTATGAATTATAATGGGATATCTGATATGTGACCCCTGGGGAGGGTGTCACAACCCACAGGCTGAGAAGATCTTGCTCTATAGTCTCCCAGGCTGAGGCATTAGTGGTCTTGACAAGTTTACAGGCATGGCTTTAGAGGCAAGAACAGCATTTCTGTTGATCCCAGATGCTTTTTCTGTTTCATTTCACACTGGAAGAGTTCCTTCAGCTTTGACATTCATGGTAGCTGGTTATCCATATTATCACTTAGCACACTTACCTTGGCCATTTTCATACATTTTAGTGAAAGCTGGAATTTTGCTCATACCCTGTAACCTGTTACTTTCATTGTGCTATTTAAATTCTTTTATGAAGGGCAAGGCTTATCAAATCCAGTTAATACTTATTATCATTACTATTTAACATCTCTGAAATATCTATATGTATCTATCTACCTCTACATACAAAAAAGCAGGACTTTTTTTTTTCTTCATCCAGTTGTCACAGATAGTACTGATGGAGTTCTCCAGGGACCATCAGCTATTAGAGGAAATAGCTATAAAATGAATAATATTTTAAAAACAATCATTAGGATTTCAATCTATTTTGTCCTTTTAGAGGTATCTCAGAAGGTGTACAGAAAAAAGCTGTTCTATTAGGTTTTGTAAGGGAAAAAGTCAGCTACACAGAAAGTAGCACGAGTGACTCAAGTGGCACAGAGAGCAGTAAAGTTGAGAGCAGCATCTGGATTCCCTTCAAATACTGCATCTATTGTTGACAAATGTGTTAGAGAAAGAGAAGGAGCTTGAATGCTCTCATAGAATGACTTTAGGTTCAAATTCCTATTTGTATTTATGTCCCAATAACACGTGACAGAAGAAAGAATTAAAGCAGAGGGGGACTTTCTGCTCTTGCATTTTTAATATTATTTTAGTGCTTATTTAAAAGTCCTTTAGAAATTGGTTGACATGACTTTTCTTCTGCAATTTCTATGTGTTTTGATATGAAATAACTAACTCGTGAAACTTGCAATTAAAGGAAAGTGGGATACTAATTTTTATGTAACCTCTGTAGCAGAAGAATCTTAATGGTGGGTAATAAAATGTTAAAATGAGATATATTTTAATTAGGTAATAATATCAAGCTTTGTTTATTAACTACTCTGAAGGTTCTAATGAGCTGTGAATTTCTGAGGGCTCTTTGGCAGGGAAATGAGAACATTTAACAATTTTCCAAACTAATCTCATTATAGCAAAGTTAGCCGTGCACATGCTTATTTTAAAATAAGAGATGTAGAAGAGTCCTTCAGATGACTTTTCTGTTGTTTATATTTCTGAAAAATATTGTTTGTATATCTACAATATAATAGGACACGTTTTTTTCTTACAGGATTAACACAATCAAATTGAACCATCTTCTTATAGGGTTTCTAAAAGACCTTCTCAGTTAGCTAGGTGATAATATATTAGCAAGCTTGGGCACACCAACTCTTGACCATTCCCTCAGAGTGAGTAGCTTGTGGAAGAAAAGACTAGAAAAATATGGGTTTAATGGTAGACCGGAGGAATATGACCCAAGTCTTCTCAGGAGCTCTGGAAGGAGATGCTAGGTTCTGGATTGTCTGGAAAGCCAGTGATAGGCAAATTTGTATCCCAGCTGTATCCCACTCCCTCATTCCCTCCCAATCCAACCCTCCCTCATTTACTCCCTACCCCTTTCCAAGTCCACTGATAGTGAAGGACCTCCTCCCCTTCCATCTGACCCTAGCTTATCAGGTATCTTCACACCTGGCTGCAAAGTCCTCCTCTGTGGCCTAGCAGGATGCTCCTCCCTCGGGGAGGAGAGCCAGCCATTGAGTTCATGTCAGAAATAGTCCCTGTTCCCTTTACTAGGGTACCCACTTGGATACTGAGCTATCATGGGCTACATCTGAGCAGGGGTTCTAGGTTATATCCATGCATGGTTCTTGGTTGGAGATACAGTCTCACAAAAGACCCCTGTGCCCTGATATATTTGGTCCTTGTGGAGCTCCTGTCCTCTCCAGGTCATACTTACTCCCCATTCTTTCATATGATTTCCTGTACTCTGCTGAAGGTTCGGTTATGAGTCTCAGTGTCTGTTTTGATACACTGCTAGGTAGAGACTTTCAGAGGCCTTCAGTGATAGGCTCCTTGAATGTTCATATGGAGGGATCCAGAACCCTAAAAGTTTCCAAGATAGTAAGAACAGAATTATAATTACAACTTTGATGTAAATGGATTGAGCTATATGAATACTTTATCTACTGAACTGGAAATTAATCAGTTTTTATTAGACCATATTGTTATTATTGAATCTAATTATCTTAATTATTATATTAATATGCAATATTTTATTGTCAGTGAATTTTTCCAAATTCCAAAGGGTAAAAATAGTTTCTCATCCTTTAGTCATGTTAGCTGTTGTACCATACACATGCAAAAGAATTTTTTCCCATCTGACATTGTGAGTAGACATAAGAATAGAAACAGCATATTTATGCCTTTAAAAAATGAATGCTTATCTTTAAGTAGATTCTATTTTTAAAAGATGAATTAATTCTTTGGTCCTATTGCTTTTGTGTATAAGCTTTTCTCTCAGTAAAAAAAACAAGATAATTTTGCTAGAAATAAAAATTAATTAACATTTAATCTTAAAAAAACGGTTTCACAATCTTAAGACATTTCAAATATTTATAATGCTTATGATTCAAGTGTTTATGGAGGCAAAATAGACTAAGCCTTTGTATTTTTCCTGCCAAAATATAATAATTTCTTAAATTCTCTTGTCACCATTGTACATATCTATCCTTTAATAGAATACAAACTCTTTGAACTTCCATTGTTTTGTTAGAAACTAACTGAAAGACAAATTTCTCATGGAATATTTCTTTTTCATTATATTTTTCATTAGTAGTTAAACTAATGATTGATACATTTACTATGTAGGCAACAACTTGTGAGATACATTTACTGCCAATTTTAATTTTCATCTGAAGCTGAGTTGGCGGTGCTATTAGGTATTTACTCTCCCCATAATTTTATTATTAGAATATATGGCTTCTATTGTGCTGAAAGCTATTTGTTTTCTATTTTCATTACTTTGAAATAACATATCTGAGTCTACTTGCACAGAATCAGAATTTTAAGAAGCTGATGTACAAAAAGAAGATTTCTCACACTAGAAGCAAACTGTCGTTAATTCTGTTCATGACATACCAGCTGTTTATGCACATACTTTCAGTAAACAAACTTAAGTTCTGCAGTGTAGGTCTCAGACATTACTCACTGGCACCAGAATTGTGACATCAGTTCATTCTTCTCACTATATAATGTCAAATTCTTTGTTGGTGTGTGTTTCATATGTAATCCAACTTGTATAACTGAATGAAGAGGCATGTCATAGAATGGAAAAAAAAATGTTAGCAAGTTCTATTGGACAGAATTCATATCCAGAACACACAAACACACACACACACAAGCACACACACAAAACCTCTTAAGTATCAAAACAAACAAACCAACAAACTCATAAAAATGGTCTATGGAACTAAGCAAAGAGTCCTCAAAAGAAGAAATACAAATGACATAAATGCTTTTTTTCCTCTTAAATTTTTTTAATTTTTAATTTTTAAAAATTTATTCACTTTATATTCCAATTGTAGCCCCCTTTCTCATCTCCTCTTGGTCTCACTCCCCCTCCCCCTCCCCTCTCCCTCCCCCTCCCCCATCCCTTCCTCCTAGTCCATTGGAAAAGGAGAGTTCTCCTTTCCTGCCATCTGACCCTAGCGTATCAAATCTCATCAGGACTGCCTGGATCCTCTATCTCCTTTTGTGGCCTGGCAAGGACACATTGTAAGGGGGGAATGATTAAAGAGCAGGCAACCAAGTTCATGTCAGAGGCAGCCCCTGCTCCCCTTACTCAGAACCCAATAGAGACTGAGCTGCCTATGGGCTATATCTTAGTAGGGGTCTAGGTTCTCTCCCTGCATGGTGCTTGCTTGGTGCTTCCATTTCTGAAGGACACCCTGGGCTCTGATTTGTTGGTCTCCTTATGGAGCTCCTGTCCTTTCCTGGTCCTTCTACCCCCCCATATTCCATAAGACTCCTTGTGCTCTGCCCAAAGTTTGACTGTAAATCTCGGCATCTGCTTAGATCCTCTGTTGGGCAGAGCCTTTTGGAGTACCTTTGTGGTAGGCTCACATACTGTTCCCTCTTACACCACTTCTATTGTCTATCCTGTTTGCCATTCTTAGTGAGACTTCAGCATCCTCCCTAGGGTCCTTTAGCTATTAAAAACAAGGAAATCATGAAATTTGCAGGCAAATATATGGAACTAGGAAAGATCATCCTAAGTAAGGTAACCCAGAAACAGAAAGACATGTATGGTTATACACTCACTCATAAGCAGATATTAGCTATATAATATGGGATAACCATAGTAAAATCTACAGACCTAAAGATGCTAAACAACAAGGATGTCAGGCAGTCCTGATAGGACTGACACAAGGGTCAGTAGGTGAATAGGACCACCCCTATCTGTGGACTTGAGGAGAGGGATAGGAGAGGAACTGGAAGGGAGAATGGGACCAGGAGGAGATGAAGGACGGGCTACGGCTGGAATACAAAGTGAGTAAATTGTAAAAAAATAATAATAATAAATGATAATATAAAGAATTAAAATGTGTTAATATCTGTAGTTATTAGAGGAATGTCATTCTGCCTGTCTTTAGCTGAAATAGAGAGCAAGAAAACAAACAACATTAAATGCTGGTGACATTGTAGGAATGGAAAATACTTAATCACTATTGGTGGGAAGGTAAACTATTGCAAGCCTGACTGATCAAAGGTTTCCTCTGAAGCCTTGATGAAATAAAACAAAAAGAACCTAGTTCTGTGTCTTTGCTCATAAGAGGACTTGACAAGAACAGTCTTGTGGTTGGGACTAGGGGTTCAAAAAATTTAAGGTTTGGTTCCTGGGAACTTGACTTTTCCTCACAAAGAGACCACATGTGATTGGTCTGTAATGTTCTTGAGATAACATGTCTCTTTGTGCAACAATGATTGATTCGTCTCCTGCTGACTTTGTGTCATTGTATGACTCTATTCCATTAATCCCCTGGACATAATATATATGACACTGTACATCTCTGTCTTCCTCGACATAACACCTCCCAGTCCAAACTTTCTCATCTTCAGTAGCTTCTGTCCTTATCTTCTAAACTCCTGGTCTTTCTCTTAAGACCCTGTCACAGAAGAAGAACCTCTGGTCCAGGCCAGTAAAGTGATCCTGTGGAAATCAGTGTGGAGGTTTCTCAGACAGTTATGCATTGGACTATCATGTGTCTCATACATCCTACTCCTACACATATACCTGCAATAATCTATATTGTACCATAGAGACACACATCCATGGTCATACCTGCTGTATTCACAGTAGGCAGAAAATAGAGCCAACCATGATGCTCCATCAACTAATGACTAGATAATGAACCCATGGTACCTATACACAATGCAATTCTATTCAGCTATAATTAAAAACAAATTATAAAATATATATGACTCAGAACATATTATATCTAATGATGTAGTATAGGTCCAGATATATGAACACCATATGTGTATCCTAACATTAAATTCTTAAGACGTGGTTGTTCATCACGATTCCTAAAGTGTACTAAAAGCTAAAAGGTACCCATGCAGTGGGAGGGGAACCTAAGTGACGACATATAGTAGGGCACATGTTACATGATCAGATAACTGAAGTAATATTAAGAGTAGAAAGTTTTAAACACAGACGTGGTCAAGAGGATAGAAAAAAATGAAAAGTCAGGAAGAATATAAGCAGCCATAGATTATTAAAAGAAAATAAAAGATGGCCAGGCAATATCTGAAGACAGGGAACTTTTCTGAGACTGATACTCCAACTGAGGACCATTCCTGGATATAACCTAGAACCCCTGCTCAGATGTAGAGCATGGCAGATCAGTATCCAAGTGTTTTCCATAGTAAGGAAAACAAAGACTGTCTCTGACGTGAATTCAGTGGCTGGCTCTTTGACACCCCTCCCCGAGGGGGCAGCAGCCTTGCCAGACCACAGAGGAGGACAATGCCGCCAGTCCTGATGAGACCTGATAGACTAGGGTCAGATGGAAGGGAAGGAGGGCCTCCCTTAGCAGTGGACTTGGGGAGGGAGGAGATGAGGAAGAGAGGGTGGGATTGGGAGGGAAAAAGGGAGGGAGCTACAGTTGGGATATAAAGTGGATAAAGTATAATTAATATAAAAAAGTAAATAAAGAATCAAAATACAAGATATGGATTCGTCCCTTTGAGTTTTTGGTCATGGCGATACCAGGAGCCCTCAAAACAACACAGTCTATTGCCATTGTTCTTATTGCCCATAAGAACTAGATGACTAAAATCTGTTGCTGAATACTCCTCACGTTTTGGCTGCAGGGCAGAGAGAAATCAAGCTGTAACTGACTTTCACATTTCCTGCTGCCTAGCTTTCTTATGGTACAAAAAAGTTGGCATGAAAGCTGTTGAGTGAGAAAGGTTATCGTGACTCCCATACAGCCATAGATTTCACAACCTACAGTGGTGACCTTTCTAGCAAGATATGCCTACTAGGGCAGTAGTGGTTTGACGACTATGTAGAAAACCAATCACTTTCTTATGAGATTTGTCGCCTGCACTATGGGAGGGAACTCCTAATAAGTGATACTGTACACATGCTCAGGGACACAAAGCTGAGAAGCTTATAGCGCTAAGATAAGAAGCCACTATTGTGGTTTAGCTCAGTAGACAATTGATCAAACTGCTTTCTAATCCTTAGGTTTCTACCCACAAAATTATGCTGCTGTCAGTCTTGGTCAGAGAAGTTTCTTCTTGCAGTTAATGCTGAGACCCTTAACTAGTCAAACTGCTGAGAATACAGTCTGCTCAGAGTTTTGCCTTAATAAGGACATGCATGGGAAGACTGCAAGAGCCAGGACAGAGAAGTGGAAAATGATGTTTTTCTGGACATATGTAACATGTTTGGAGTGTGCAAACAAGATTTCTGAGTTGAATTTTGAAATGTTTTGAGACTTTTATTATTGAGGACCTGTTAATATAGTTTGAGTTCCTTTTGCCTAGAAGTTACAAATCCAGTTAATCTTCTGTATTCTTGAGTAGTTTTAATGGGAATTTTTTGCCTCAGTTACTTCCACTGGACTGAGGGAAGGATCTAGATGTGAAGGGCCATACAAGGAACTAATAATCAGAAATTTATGAACCACCGTAGCAGTGATATCTTTTTTTTTTTTTTGAGGATTTGAAGTTATCACCTAAAAGAGATGTGACAGGATTCTTTATGCCTGTCATGAGCAATATTAGAAAATGGGACTTATTTTATTAAGGAACCAAACTTCTTGGATGTACGTTGCCTAATTGGATCATGGAATTCAGCTGACAGATAAGAAATTGAAGAACAATAATATGTACTCAGTTTTCCATTTAGATATGGTCCTGTAAGGAAGAGTTGATTAGAGTAAAATTTTCTACCTCATTAAATGAATTGAGTGGTGATAACTCAATTAAAATGATTAAAGCATCAATTAACTGTATGGCTGCAGGGAGAACAAAGTTGCATGCTTTATTGACATAGAACCAATAGACACAGGCTACTTTTGGAGAGTGTTCTTGTCTCCTGTTTACAAAGAACTGAAAGTCAACTTGCTTACAAACTACTAGACTAAGGAAGAAAATAAAGATATGAAAATCAAATGTAAATAGAAAGTGAAGTAACTTGTTTTATAATATGATAATGAGAGATAGATGTCATCCTAGGAGTAGACCTCTAACTTGTCAGATGCCACTGTCAAAAGTGGAGACTTGGTTATTACCTCTGAGCAAATGGAAGGAGCAGCAGTAGCTTTCAACCATGCTTCACATATTATCTGTATCTATTGGCTTATTGTGGTACAATCAGCAAAAAACAAGGTTTTCAGTATGACAGTATATAAAAAAAACAACACTTAACATACAATCCCTACTAATTAACATATCTATTTACTCAGTTAATCTAATATTAAGTTGATTATTCATAAAGTAATTATAGTGGATCAAGAATTATAGGAGTTATCTCCATATTAAGATCAAGTTAGAAAACAGTCTTGACCACATCAAATATATGTCTGAATGGGGAAAAGTTGAACTGTAACTCAGTGGTTAGAGGGCTCATTTGGCATGAACGAGGTTTAATACAGAACACCACCAGAATGAATATGCTTTCTATATGCTTTAAGTGAAACCAAAATATACAATAGAAGACATGTATAGAAATCCTGGGTATGGTGGCTTTGGTAACTAATCTCGGTTGCTACCTTGACTCTATTGGGAACCAACTGAAGATCAAACTAACGGACATTCCTGTCAGGATTTTTTTAATCAGATTATTCGAAGGGGGAAGTTGCATCCAAAGTCTAGGCCACAACTGGGCATGGAAAAGGGAAACTTTGTTTTTGCCTGATTGCCCTCACTTTTCAATGGCAAGTTTGTCTACCCTGTTGCTTTTGCCCATAATAAATTGAACTTCTTCAGGTTTCCAACATAGACTCCAGCAGCTCTCTAGAAGTCGTCTAGGACACCAGGGCCAGCTTGGGACTGCTGAAACATTTAGCCTCAGTGACTAAACAACTACTGGAGTTTTTCTGGTCTAAGACAGCCATTCCACAGCTTATAAACCAACCTAATAAATCATATATGTATATTACATGCAGTATATCAGTTCAGTTCCTTTAGAGAACCATACTAATTTGGTGGTTCATGCTTACAATCCAAGGATTTGGGAACTTGAAGCAGGAGAATTGCTACAAGATTGAGGACATCCTGTGTACAGAGTGATATGATGTATCAAGAAAATGCATACAATAATAAACAGAACAAAACCTAAACAGAAAAAAAAATAAAGTGCAGTAAATAGATTAATTATACATTGTGATGGTTGTTATGTAGCTTTAAAATAATTGATATGACTGGCAGTCATATCACTGGATATGACTGACCTGGAGGTTTGGTGTGTTTGTGGCTGTGTTAAGGCAAATAGGTAGGAAAGATCCCCAGATGGTAGATGATATTTCAGACTTGAAAGATTAAAATCATTCTCTTCAACATTTCAGCTTTTCATGGAAAATGGTATGTCTTATGATTCTCCCTGTCTTTTGAGCAACACCAATAAAACAAAAATATAAAATGCCTCCTCAGGCAACTCAAGATGATTCTCTTTATCATGTCTAGAAATCTCTATGCCTGTATTTCAACCACTAATATTCTCCAGTTCCTATTGTGTCCTCGTCAGTTGAGATTATCTTAGTATCTCTTGCTGACTTTCTGTCTGACTTTCTCATAGTTCAGTTTAGCTTGGCTAAGTAAGCTAGCTCATTGATTAAACTAAAAAGATTTCTGATAATGTTAAGAGATAAATGTGATACAAATAATATAATAAAGCATTGTTGTGCTAAATTTTAGGTCTTTATTTAAAAGGTCTTTCAGAAATCTGTTTACAACAGTCTTCCTTTCTAGGTATAGCACAAGCCCTTCATATAGTCCATTACTACGCTGGATTCAGGATCATGTACTCATGTTCCTCTTGTTTCTTTTGAGTAACTCAATATCCAAGTGGGTACCCTAGTAAGGAGAACAGGGACTATTTCTGACATGAACTCAATGACTGGCTCTTTTACCCTCCCCTCACCCCTAAGGGAGGAGCAGCCTTGCTAGGCCACAGAGGAGGACATGGCAGCCAGTCCTGAAGATAACTGATAAGCTAGGGTCAGATGGAAGGGGAGGAGGACCTCTCCTATCAGTGGACTTGGAAAGGGGCAGGGAAGAGATGAGGGAGGAAGGGTGGGATTGGGAGAGAATGAGGGAGGGAGCTACTGCTGGGATACAAAATAAATAACCTGTGATTAATATAAAAAAATAAAAATGATTAAAAAAGAGTATTTCTTTTGAAATCATAAAGGTAAAATTGTGTTTTCATTGGCAAATTTTCTTATTAAATATGAAAGAACAATAAACCCTGGCCTTTGTGAATGCTATTCTGTTTGTTAACTTGTATGTGTCTGGTATTACATAAGGCCAAGGGGCTAGATATACTGTGAGGAAGTTTTTTCTTAATTAAATCACTTTTTAGGTGGGATGATCCATTTTTAATCTGGATCTTTTGAAGTGGGACTATAAGCTTCTTTAATACAGACCTATTGAGATGGTAATATCCACTTTTAATCTGGGCCACACCTACTGCTGGCATAGAAGAAGGATACTAACTCTCTTTCCTTTTTTTTTTTTTTTTTGGTTCTTATACTTTCTGGGAAGTCCATTCCTTCCCTGGCTGTTTCAGAATTCCAGAATACACTGAAGACCAGCTGAGATATATAACTTCATTCACTAAACAATTACTGGATTGTTGGACCTTTTATTGGTAGACAACACTAGCTGAGCGACAGGTTATAAGCCAATCTAGTAGATGATTCTATAATATATATTTTACAGTCTAGATGTCTGTCCCTGGATAGATAAAGAAAATGCAAATTGCATGATGGAATATTACTCAGCCATTAAAATATGAAATCATGAAATTCACAAGAAAGTGGATAAGAGCTAAAAAAAAAAAAAAGTCATCCTGAGTGAGGTAACCCAGACCCACAAAGAAACATATGGTATATATTTGATTATGTATTATAAACTCAGTTTCTCTAGAGAACTCTGAATATCACAGCCTTTATCATAACTAAAATCAAACATAGGGTGTTGCTATATCCCAAAGCCTTTAATTACGTCTGTGAAGAGCATCTTTTGGCTTCAAATGTGATATGGAAGTAGATGATTAGCACTATGTGACCAGTGAATGGTATTGATAAATAGCTTTTTGATCAGGAAGTAAATACAGAGATATAATCTATAAACTATTACCATGTTTGTTCACAATTCTCTTGGTGGAGACAGAAAAAAAAATGATTCTACTAATGTCTTCAAGAATGTATGCGTTGTATGGCTGCATGTAGAAGAATGAAAATAGATCCATATTTATTACCTTGCATAAAACTCAGCTCCATATGAATCAAAGACCTCAACTTAAGGCTAGATACACTGAATCTAGTAGAAAAGAAAATGGGGGATAGTCTTGATCTCACTCACACAGGAAAAATCTTTCTGTACAAAACACCAATAGCACAGGCACTAAGAACAAAAATTACTAAGTGGGACTTCATGAAATTGAAAAATTTCTGTGTGGCAAAGGACACCATCATTTGGAAAAAATGGCAAGCTTCAGGATGAGAAAAAAAAAATTAGCAACAATGCATTTGATAGAGAATGAATATCTATCTATCTATATCTATATCTATCTATCTATCTATCATCTATTTACCTATCATCTAAAGAACTCAAGAAACCATACGTCAAAAAACTCCAACTACTCCCATTAAAATGGGGTATAAACAGAAAATTCTCAGTAGAAGAAACTTAAATGGCAGAGAGATAATTAAAAGAAATTTTCAACATCATTAGCCATCAGGGAATTGCTATTCAAAACTACTTTGAGATTTCATCTTATACAATTTATTTCTAATATCAGAGATCAGACCTCTACTCTGGCCTGATGAGTCTAAAACAAAAAGGGGGAACTGCAGAGAGCTTCATTTTCGCCTTCCGCCTTCCCGATGGTGAGTGCTCTCTGTCACAAACAACTCCATATTTGGCTAAGGCTGAGGACCTGGTTTGCTTCCGTGTATGTGGACCTATCTGCATTGCCCACGAGGCACGCTGGGGTTGGCTACCCAGAGGCTACTTTAAGCTGTGGGCTGGCTTTCCCCAGGGTCAGAAGACAAAGATCAATAAAACAAATTCCAGCTTATTCTGATGAGATAAAGAGTTAAAGGAAACTTACCCATTGCTGATGGAAGTACAAACTTTTAAAATCACTGTGGCAACAGTGTGACGATTTCTTTTGAACTTGGGAACCTGTCTACCTCAAGATCTAGCTATACCACTTTTGAAAGTCATTTAAGGTTCTTAAATTATTTTTTCCCTTTTTTTTTTAATTTTTCACCAATTACACTTTATTCATTCTGCATCCCCCCATAAGCCCCTCCCTCCTCCCCTCCCAATCCCACCCTCCCTCCTCCCTCTGCTTGCATGCCACTCCCCAAGTCCACTAATAGGGGAGGTTCTCCTCTCCTTTCTGATCTTAGTCTGTCAGTTCACATCAAAAGTGGCTGCATTGTCCTCTACTATGGCCTGGTAAGGCTGCTCCCCCCCACAGGGAGGTGATCAAAGAGCAGGCCAATCAGATTATGTCAGAGGCAGTCGCTCTTCACATTACTATGTAACCCAATTGGACTCTGAACTGCCCTGGGCTACATCTGTGCAGGGGTTCTGGGTTATCTCCATGAATAGTCCTTGGTTGGAGTATGAGTCTCTAGGAAGTTCCCTGTGTTCAAATTTTCCTGTTCTGTTGCTCTCCTTGTGGAGACCCTGTCCTCTCCAGGTCTTACTATTTCCCAGTTCTTACCTAAAATTCCATTCACTCTGCCCAACAGTTGCCCATCAGGCTCAGCATCTGCTTTGATAGTCTGAAGGGCAGAGGCTTTCAGAGGCCCTCTGTGGTAGGTTCCTAGGTTGTTTCCTGTTTTCTTCTTCTTCTGATGCCATTGAAGCAGGACATTCTCCCCAAGCATGGTTGGATACCATAAAAAGCTAAAATGTTATGCTCAGGATGCGAGGCTAAGCACTGCACTCAGGGTCAGCCGCTTTGGACCCAGAGAAGAGCATGTCTGGTTGCATGCGGGTTGATGCCCCAGGTCCTGACTCTGAGAAAAAGGTATCAGATGGGTCTGATGCTCTTTGGGTGGATGACACCTAAATGAACATCGGTACAAAGTCCCAATTTATTTCTAATATCAGAGATCAGACCTCTACTCTTGCCTGATGTGTCTAAAACAAAAAGGGGGAAGTGTAGAGAGCTGCGGAATGCTATGCCTTAAAGATGGAGCTGGTTTCTGCCTTCCACCTTCCCGATGGTGAGTGCTCTCTGTCACGAACAATTCCACATTTGGCTAAGGCTGAGGATCTGGCTTGCTTCCATGTATGTGGACCTATCTGCATTGCCCACGTTGCACGCCTGGGTTGGCTACCCAGAGGCTATTTAAGCTGTGGGCTGGCTTTCCCCAGGGTCCGAGGATTGTTCAAGGTTCCTGAATAAACTGCATTGAAAAAAAAAAAAAGAGATAAAAAAGCAAAAAAAAAAAAAAAAAAAAAAAAAAACAAAGATCTAGCTATACCACTTCTGGACATATACCCAAAGGATCCTTTGGCCTACTACAGTGACACTTGCTCAACCATGCTTACAGCTGCTCTCTTTATAATAGCCAGAAATTGGAAGCAGCCTAAATGTTTGTCTGTGGATGTATGAGTAAAGAAAAATGTTCTGAATTTGCATGATGGAATATTGCTCAGCTATTAAAATATGAAATCATAAAATTAACAAGTAAATGGATAGAGCTATAAAAATTCATCCTGAGTCTGGATGAATTTTCAGAAAGACAAATATGGTATGAATTTGATTATACCTTGGTTTTTGCTGTTAAGTCTCCAATAAGTGGTCACAATCCATATAAACAAAAAGGTTAATTATAGAATAAGGGACCATTGTAGAGGGATGGGATGATATCCCCAGGAAGGGGGAATAGAACAGGTAGTTTTGAGAAGGGGAATCTTGTATGGAAGGATCAAATGGGTAGGGAGAGGAAAGAGTCATATTAGAGAGGGAAGACAGGGATGGACACATAAATTTCAAGGACTTTTGAGGGGTTGTATGGAAATGTTATATAGCAGAAGCTTCTTAAATTATATACATATAGGAAGGTAATTTAAATGAAATTGGCAAATAATGGGGGAGACAGATTCTCAACAAGACATCATTCTTCACCAAATGAAGCTTTCAGTATTGGTAATAGGTTTCAACTAATCGCTTTTCCCCCATAGGAGTCAAATGGGAACTCCCAAACAATGCAGCCTATTGCCAAGGGTATTGGTAATTCTCCAAAAGCTGATGGTAAGGTTCTATTGCTGAAGACAACTACACAATTTTTAACATGAAGTTGATCTGGTGCCTACCTAGAGCCTTCAGCCTATGGACTATTGTTCATGGCATTGCAATGCATTCTGCATTCTGCCAAAAAGAAGGATATACACCAACCCACCCATAAACCCTTTGATCTACAGTGGTGTCTTACCTGCAAAACATGGAAATGCAATAATTGTACAAAGCTTGTGGGATAAACCAACCACTCTCTGACTGGATTTAGGGCTCACTCCATGAGAGGGAACCTATCTCTGACAGTGCCCAGTGGCTAAGAACTAGGTAAAGAACCTAGCAGAAAACAAAACACTATTGTATTGCTAAAAGAATGTAGCCATAAAATTACTCCTCCCAGCATTATCCTGAACTCAGATCAGTGCCTTGCTCAGCCATCATCAGAGAGGCTTCCCCCTGTACCAGATGAGAACAAATACAGAGACCCATAACCAGATAAGATGCAGAGAGTAAAAGAACTTTGAACATTCCATCCTAAATGGGATATATCCATCAAATATCCCTACACCCAGAACTCTGGAAACTGTGGAAGAGGAGGCAGAAAGACTAAGAGCCAGGGGATGAACAGCACAAAAGAAACAGAGTCTTCTAGGCACAGAAGGACTGACACAGATGCACTCACAGAGATGCGGCAGTATGCACAGCAGCTGCTCAGATCTGTGCCAGATGGAATCCAAGTGCAGAGTGAACAGTGAGCACAAGCCCTCATCCCGGCCAGAAGACATCTCTAACTTATAAACAATTGCAAATGAAAAATTTCATTTCACTGAGTCTCTCTGGGGAAGAAACCATTCTTAAAGGCAGGCCTCCTGCTTAGCAGTAGGTGCCCAACACAAAAAGAACTCAGTGGCATGTTCTCTTATAATGTTTAGTCAGAGCACTCAATTAGTAATTAACTAATTTTATTATTTGCTTTTATTTCTACGTTATTTTAGCTTATACGTTCTTTGTGTATATACTATATCTTCTGTGTGTGTGTGTGTGTGTGTGTGTGTGTTTATGAGATTCCTGTATAAACATGTGTGTCTCTGTATCTGTGAGTATTTCTTGTGCTTCTTCTTTGGCTCTTTTTTCTCTATGCATTTTATACAATTCTGATTTGTTTGTTTGTATTTCATTTAGCTGTTATTCTTTAGATGCCTGTTTTGATGCTAAAGAGAGACAGAAAGGGTGTGAATTCAGATCAAAGAGGAGGTGGGGAGGATCTCAGTGGAGTTGGAGAAAGAGACACTATAATCAGAGTATATTCTATGGAAAAAAAAGTTCAATAAAGTAGAAAAAGGACACATATTAATGATGTTTTTGTACATTTTTAAAATATATGCTTTCTTGTCCCCTTTCCAAAATCCTAATATTTTAGTACTTCTAACCCGAGATCCACTATTCATGTGTTTCATTCAACAAACATCTTTACTTTTTTTCTTGCTTTTACTTTTTTCTTTTTTCTTGCCACATTTGTTCATCAAACTATTCTCTACCACAGCTGTGGAGTCTACCGTCTAAGGTCCTCGAGATTCAATACTATGCAGAGCTTTTCTCTTTTTCTTTGGACACAGTTTTATAAGTTGTGCTATAAGCTCCCCGTCTTCCAGTGCATCTTTATGGTTCCCAGACAATTAATCTTAGAAAAAGAAGTGCAGTTTCAAATCTTAAGGCAAAACTTACAACATCTCTCATGATCTCTGGCTTTTAGGTCTCTGAGAACGACCACTGCTGTAGTAATTCAGCACCGTATTCTCTAAATAGCTCTGGAATTTAATTTCTGAAACTTCTGTACTTACTCAGGGAAAGGACTTTTTCTTCAGCTTTCTGAGATCTCCAGACACCAGTGAATTAGATCTTAAGTGTGTGTCCAAGAAAGGGACCTAACACAATTGAGCTGTGATGGCGGCAGAGCATTTCTTCTTCTAAGAAAGACTTGGACGTTTCAATAAATTATGTGTCTGTAGATGTGCCTGCTATATTAATTCCCATCCTATAACCTTGCAAGGGAGCTTCTTAGATTTTCTCTTTTTTACAATCTCACATAGTTCTGAGGCTCCCTATTCTATTTCATATGGCTGGCTACAGATCAAGCATTCCTTCAGTCTCAGAATAATTCTTGCACTTTGCCTCTTACCTTGATGTGATACTAGAAGTACAACCCATCCCCAGATTGCATCAGTTATGGCCTGTCTGCCACATTCAGAAATGTGACTGTCACAATGCAAGAGGTGGTCTTGGAGCACCAATGGTGCAGCTGGAAAATCACCTTATGATTAAAATTCTATGAGTCTCTGAAAGAAAAATATTACTTGAATACAATTAAGTATTATTTGTTTTTTTTATTAAGGCATGTTTTTCTTTAGATTTATGAGCAAGAACAATGTGAGGTAGCAGGAAATACTACAAAAGAAACTTTATATTTTGGGGGAGAATGGAATGGCTTTGAGTAGCATATTTTATTCCACATCACTGTTTTTTCCTGTCTCATTTCTTATTGAAGATATCCAATTTCATCTCCTCTCTTTGTCTTCTTTCTCCTTCCAAGTAAAATTCCTAGAATTCTAATTTTTTTAGAACTCCTTCTTTTTTTTTTTTTTTTTCTTTTTTTTCAATGCAGTTTATTCAGGAACATTGAACAATCCTCGGACCCCGGGGAAAGCCAGCCCACAGCTTAAATAGCCTCTGGGTAGCCAACCCAGGCGTGCCACGGGGGCAATGCAGATAGGTCCACATACATGGAAGCAAGCCAGATCCTCGGCCTTAGCCAAATATGGAGTTGTTCGTGACAGAGAGCACTCACCATCGGGAAGGTGGAAGGCAGAAACCAGCTCCATCTTTAAGGCATAGCATTCCGCAGCTCTCTACAGTTCCCCCTTTTTGTTTTAGACGCATCAGGCAAGAGTAGAGGTCTGATCTCTGATATTAGAAATAAATTGGGACTTTGTACAGATGTTCATTTAGGTGTCATCCACCCAAAGAGCATCAGACCCGTCCGATACCTTTTTCTCAGAGGCGGGACCTGGGGCATCAACCCGCATGCAATCAGACATGCTCTTCTCTGGGTCCAAAGCGGCTGACCCTGAGTGCAGTGCTTAGCCTCGCATCCTGAGCGTATCATTTTAGCTTTTTATGGTATCCAACCATGCTTGGGGAGAATGTCCTGCTTCAATGGCTGTAAAGGCCTGAATGATCATGGCTGCATCACACTGTTGTGAGACTCTAATCTTGCATATATACCACAGGCAAACCAAGGAGACCAACACCAGAAGGCCTGCTAACACTCCCATGCCCGCCCATTCCTTCAGATGATTCATGGCTGCAGCAATCCATGTTGATAATCCTGTGGCTAGTCCTGCGTCCACTCCGGTAGAATTTACTGTGACAATGGCCACTCTCAGCTGCTCCATCGTAGTATCGAATTCTCCAGTCGAATTACCTAAAATATAGCTCGACAATTGTTTAGACAGATTTGCAGCGCAGGAAAAATTCTCATGTTGTATGCTAGTGACACAAAGTCCAGCATACTTTCATTGACAGCCAGGTTGAGCGATTTGCCATAGGGTATCAATTTGCTCCTGCAAGAGGTCAATCCTCTGATTGAACACCATCAAGCTTCCTTTTAGTTGAGCATTAATTTCTTTATGTACAACTAAGGCATGAGCTACATTGGCTAAATGATTATTCAGGGTCTGAGCAGTCTGCCCAGTATGACTCATGGCAAATGCCCTGGTGGTAGCTCCAACAGCCATCAATGAGATGGTAGTAACAATGGTGGCTGTAGTTCCAAGATCCCTTTTCTGTCTGAACAGAGTCATAGCGTGAGGGGCATCAATGGGCACAGGCACCCAGTGAGGCATGCGAGTAACCAGGGCATACCTAACTTTACTAGCATTCCAGCATTGGGCAAAAAAGCAAGTATCATTACCACAATTACTTGGCTCTATCTGGCTAATAATGAATAAAAATGGGGGATATAGACAAACAGGTGTGGGCTTATAGGAAATATTATGAGAAGCCTTAACCCCTCGTTGGAACATCCTGCGTCAGTTCTAGAACTAGCAGTGGTGGTGTCCGAGGTCTGAGTAGGTTCAGGAGACCATTGCCCCCAGGGGCGAGACGTGCTCCATGCCAATTGACTAACTCCATGTTTTCCTCCAATTTTGAAAGTCATTTAAGGTTCTTAAATTATTTTTTCCCTTTTTTCTTAAATTTTTCATCAATTACACTTTATTCATTTTGCATCCCCCCATAAGCCCCTCCCTCCTCCCATCCCAATCCCACCCTCCCTCCTCCCTCTGCTTGCATGCCACTCCCCAAGTCCACTAATAGGGGAGGTTCTCCTCTCCTTTCTGATCTTAGTCTGTCAGTTCACATCAAAAGTGGTTGTATTGTCCTCTACTGTGGCCTGGTAAGGCTGCTCCCCCCCCAGAGGGAGGTGATCAAAGAGCAGGCCAATCAGATTATGTCAGAGGCAGTCCCTCTTCACATTACTATGTAACCCAATTGGACTCTGAACTGCCCTGGGCTACATCTGTGCAGGGGTTCTAGGTTATCTCCATGAATAGTCCTTGGTTGGAGTATGAGTCTCTGGGAAGTTCCCTGTGTTCAAATTTTCTTGTTCTGTTGCTCTCCTTGTAGAACTCCTTCTTTATTACTTTATCTCAGCTTCTCTAATACTGCTTGCTAGAACCAAACTACATTCTTGCCTACCAGTAGGAGTCATGTTCCCTATAGTCTTATGTTCATTCAATATCAAAGACTGTAAATGAGATTGGACCAGTCAATATATAAATCCTCTTACCTTTTATGTCTGAGATAGTTTTTCTAATCAATATTGTCTCATGTCTCCTTTTCTAGTTCGGTTTGTTAGTACAGGGCCATTGGATGCAAAAGGAAACAATACTTAGGCTTTCAGTGGCTGATTCTTTTATTTTATGATTTTACACCTATATGACAGCATCTTAATAGCCATGATTCATGGAATCATAATATGCCTACAATTTATGAAATATTTATAACTGAAAATGAATATAATAAAGATAATTACCATGACAAAGGATATTTAACCAAATTGAGGTACACTACAGATAATATTTGATAGTTAGAAATATTTGTCACATCCTGTATCAGACAAAAATTATAAAGTCTTGTAAGGGAGTGGAGTTTTTCACATAAACAAAACACTGTATATAAAATAAACTGTATGTGAAATAAACAATTTAAAAGCACTGAAGTTATAAGAAAAAAACAATGACAATTCAACCAGAGCACAACTAACTCATAAAACTACAACTTGACAGGCTGAAGAGTGTGGAGCTTTCTTACCTGAGTGTACCATCATTCTCCAGTACAGCTGTTTATATGGCAAAGGCTCCAGGTGACAAAGATCAGAATTCTATACGGAAAAACAGCTGGAAATTTAAAAAAAGGAAATCCTGAACAACACAAAAAACAAGGAGACCCAGGTATGGACCATAAGCTGCCCAAATACCTAGCTGATAGATATATAACAGGAGTGTGGGGAAAACTTGGGAAGTGTGATTGGAAAACAGCCAGAGGCCAGACATAAGTACACTGCTGTGTTACCTAATGATGGAGGTGAATTTTGAAAAAAAAAAAAAAAAAAAAAAAAGCATCTCTAGCTGATTTTGTCAATGTGTGAACATCACAAAGTATATGTCCAGGAGCCTAGATAGTGGTACCTACTACACATATAGGCACATGGCCTCTCTCTTACTGGCAACATAAACAGAGGGATTTGTATATATAGGAGACACAGAGATTAAATTAGTCATAAAAAACAAAAAGGTGAGCTAAAGGATACATAAACATGAGCTATATAAGACTTTTGCTTGTGTGGTATAACATACTTCTTTTTCCTACAAGAGAACACCCAACATAATAATAAAGTAATGAAGTGAACATATACCCAGTAGCTTAATCTCTTTTCATTGTCCTATGTCATGTACCATACACAGCTGTACTCACTATGTTTGTGTGACTGGCTGCATAGTAGACTTGTTTGTAAATGGGAATAATGTATTGCACTACAATGCTATGATACCTATGATGTCTATAAGCAATGGCATTATTTTCAGATCCCTAATAATCTCACATGGCTATTTTTTTATACTTTATTCACTTTGTATCCCCTCCCAATCCTACCCTCCTTCCCCCTTCTTCACGCATGCCCCTCCCCAAGTCCACTGATAGGGGAGGTCCTCCTCTCCTTCCCTCTGATCTTAGTCTATTAGATCACATCAGGAGTGGCTGCATTGTCATCTTCTGTGGCTTGGTAAGACTGCTCTCCCCTCAGGGGGAGGTGATCAAAGAGCAGGACAATCAGATTGCGTCGCAGGCAGTCCTTCTTTGCATTACTATGTAACCCACTTAGACACAAAACTGCCATGGATTACATCTGCGCAGGGGTTCTAGGTTATCTCCAGCCTGGTACTTGGTTAGAGTATGGGTCTCTGGGAAGACCCCTGTGTTCAAATCTTCTGGTTCTGTTGCTCTCTTTGTGGGGTTCCTGTCCTCTCCATAACCTACTATTTCCCATTTCTTACATAAGATTCCATGCACTCTGCCCAACACTTGGCCATATTTTTACATAGATGGTCTGTCATTGTCAAAATCCAGGATATAGCACATGACTGTATAGTTTGGAACCACAGGGTGTTTTAAAATCAGACAGATGAGTTACCTAATTTTCTTACCTGGCTGGATTCTTTAGCCATGCTTAGTTAAGCCACAGGAAGTTTAGTGTCAGAATACAGGGTCTATGAGCAGCACGGCAGCTAGAAACTCGGAGAGTTCCTGAAGCCAGGGGGAAGAATAGAAGACATGAGCCCCATATATGCTTAAAACTCCTACTTACTGACAAATTTGGTGGTGTAGAGTATTCCATAAAAAGCCCGGGTGACGGTACACCAGCTAGCAAGAATGAGAGCAAAGAGGTGGGTGCAGATGAGTCCTGCCGGGCCATGAGGTTGCTGACTGGGATGGAAGTCAAGAGTGGACAGCAGTGTCTGCAACTTGATTGCAGAAAAGTAACTGCTTGAAAAAGTGAAAACATTCCGGCGTGATCTCTCAGCTGGCAAAGGTGCTTGCCACCAAGACTGGCGATATGAGTTCAACCTTCTCAGCTTACATGGCGGAACTGACCCTCTCAAATTACCATCTAGCTTCCACCTGAGTACCATGGGGCACATTTCCCTGACCCCTGTAAATCTAAAAAATAAGCAAATGAAAATACAACATAGTAAAAAGTGACCAGTGGACTAACCCTTAGAAACAGGACAGACTTTTGCATTGTTAGGTTGGTCATAAAATAGGTCTTATACAAAAGACACCTAGAGACAAGTTAGATATGAAAAAATAATTAAGAAAATAAAGGCAGTATGATAATTTGACTAGACTGGAAGCCCAGATTCCCAACTTGGGAGGCCTGGATTTCAATGCACATCAACTATGTCAAAAAGTAAAATAATAATAATAATAGTTTCAAAATATCAAAAATGTCATTAAGAATCAAAAAGATAAGGAACTTCAGAAAAAATGACATTTAATTGAAAATATGAATTACAGGATAGAAACAGTTTGTTTTTGAAATCTCAATTCTTTAAACTTTACTCTGCTCATGCCAAGATGACCAAAGACCACCCTTCTCATGTGTCCCCTCTAAAATAATGTTTCCGTTTTCTCCCAGAGGAGCCCTTTTCCCCCAATATTTACATCAATGTCTCTCGTTCAAAACTAAATATTACCTTGAACTTCCTTTTGGGGTGGGGTAAAAGGTGTATGTGTAAGTGGGAATGTCACAGATTAAGTGCCTCCTTACTGCAAATCAGAGAGAAAGGAAGTGGGTGCGAAGAGAAAACTGTAAATCCAGACTCAAAGACCCAGGAATTCTTTGTACACTCATACTCTCTTTCAAAACAATATGGAGCCCAAAGTAATCAAGTGCCATCAAAAGTGTCGTAGGCAAGGACAGAAGGGAGGAGAGGAGCTAAGCTGTGCTACTTGTTGGTCAGGCCTGCAGTGGTGGCAAAGATTAATCAGCTTTTCACTCACCAGTGACCTGGAACTCCTTACTAATGGAAAGAGTGACTAGAGGACCCTGAGGACACTGGTTTTTCTCGATGTTGCAAGAGATGTAGCTCTAAAATTTACACAGGAAAATATTCTGTTCTAAAGCACAAGAATATTGAAAGAAGAAACACATGTTAAGTTTGCATTAAGAGAAAAGTGGACATAAGGTGATTTTTCATGAAAGCAAGTAAGCAAGCAAACAAACAAACAAACAAAAGGAGGTGTCTGAGAAGCTTGGAAAAGGAATTATAACTGAAAAAAGGATGCATTTAGAAAGATGATATTAACTTTTTTTTTAACTTTTAATCATGTCATGCATTAATAGTCGTGTTTGATTGTAAATGTGGGTCATTTTTATGTTATTTTGATCTTGGAGGAGTGAGATCCCAAGAGTCTCTGACACATTACCAAGTTTATTTTCTCATTTTTTTCATAATTTAGTTGTTTGCAATATAATATTAGCTACAACAAAATATATTTTGATATTTCCTAGTTGTATCAGAATCAACTGTGTCAAATAAAATGAGTTTTTATACTTTACCTCAAAGTAAGATAAGAGGTTTTTGATGAATAACAGTAGCCCCAGTCTATCTGAAAATAATTGTGGTAATTGGTGCATATAAGAACAGCAAGCAAACAACCACCATCAGTTGTGAATAAGGTAAAATTAAAAAGTACCTTTTTCTGAGAGAAAATAAGGATTAAAGAAAGCTTCATTTAAAGGTTGCTCTGTTGATACCCTCTCTTTTCTGCTCACTAGCTTTCCTTGAGAACATCCTAGAGCTTCCTCCTCCACAGAAAACCAATGTCAACAGAACTGTCAATTGAGGAATCTTGAATGGCCTAGAAGCAATTAAAGAGATGCTCAACATCATTAATCATCAGAAAATGCAAATCAAAACATCTCTGAGATTCCATCTTAGAACAGAATGGCTATGACCAAACACTCAAGTTGACAGCACTTGCTTATGAAGATGTGGGAAAAAGGGAATACTCCTCCATTGCTGGTGGAACTATAAACTTTTACAAGCACTTTGGAAATCAATCTGGAGGTTTCTTACAATATTGGGAATAACTCTAACTCAATACCCAGCTATATCTAGCCATATACCCAAAAGATGCTCTAGCACACAAGGACATTTGCTTAACTATGTTCATAGCAGTTTCATTTGTAATAGCCAGAATCTGGAAACAACCAAGATCGTTCCTCAACCAAAGAATTGATAAAGGAACTGTGGTACACTTACACAATGCTATACTACTCAGGGATTTAAAACAAGGAAATCATGAAATTTGCAGGCAAATGGATGGAACTAGAAAAGATCATCCTGAGTGAGGTAACCCAGACCCAGAAAGACACACGTGGAATGTATCACTTATAATCAGCTATCAACCAAGCAGTATAGAATAACTATACTAAAATTCACAGATCCAAAGACGCTAAATAATAAGGAGGGCCCAAGAGAGGGTGTATGAATCTCACTGAGAAGGCTAAATAGAAAAGACAGAGGCAGTGCTCAAAGAGAGGAAACAGAATAGGAGATGGAGTGCTTAGGGAAATGAGGGTAGGGATCTGATGTGGGGAGAGCAATGAAAGGGGGGAAAAGGAGAGAGGGCATACAGAGAAAAGAGAAACCATGGCCTGGAGCATCTCTGAGACAGGCTGGAAACCTACAACAGGGCAGGCTTCTAGGAAGTTTTGGAATTGCTCTAGTGGAGACCCCTTCTAGCGGAGAATGTGGAGATTGAAGAGGACACCCTATAATCAGACAGGACTCAAAGTAGAGGAAGGTGAATACCAACCCACCTACAAAAACTTCCACCCAAAATTTACCATGCCCACAAGATGTATAGGGATAAAGATAGAGCAGAGATTGAGGGAATGTCCAACCAATGCCTGGCCATACCATGGGAAAGAACCAACACCTAACACTATTAAGGACACTCTGCTACGTCTGCAGACAGGTACCTCGCATAGCTGTCTGCTGAGAAGCAGCACACGGGATCAAAACACAGACAAACATTGTTCAGAACACAGGGAACTTTGTGGAATAATGGGAGGAAGAATAGAAAGATCTGGAAGGAACAGCATTTCCACAAGAAGACCAATAGAGCCAACTAACCTGGGGGCTTGCGTAGACAAACAGCAACCAAGGACCATGTATAGACTGGACCTAGGCCCCCAACACATATGTACACTATGGGCAGCTTGGTCTTCATGTGGATACCTGATATGGTATGAGCTGATATGACTTGATGTGCCGTGATGGGGAAGTCCCCATTTCTGAGGGGAATGAGGGCTATAAAAGAGGACAGGAGGAGGATGGGACCATGAGGAAAGGAAAGGATCTGTAATTGGGATGTAAAGTGAACAAATAAATAAATTAAAAAAATAA
The DNA here is from genome assembly GCF_030254825.1 of Meriones unguiculatus. NCBI lineage: Eukaryota > Metazoa > Chordata > Mammalia > Rodentia > Muridae > Meriones > Meriones unguiculatus. The sequence goes on along the minus strand of NC_083367.1, from coordinate 36,234,032 downwards.
ATACTACATCTAAGAAGAAAAAAGAAGATATTTCCTTTCTGCTGCAAAGTCAGTCTCTTCGCCACTTTGGTTTTGACATCCTCCTCTGCTCTGCTGTATTAGTGCTCCCTATTATATCCAACTCCTGCAATTCTGTCTTTAGTGGAATTCATTCCAATTCTACTACTGTCATTATCTTCTACTCTGGTTAATAAAGCTCAATTAACTTTTTTTTTTTGTCTCCCATTTATTTTCTATTTTGTCCACCCTCCTTCAGTATTTTAAACTGGGAACTAGTCATTTTTCTTCATCCTACCACATTATTTAAACTTTCTTTCTCCTTGATGCTCCCACTACTTTTTTCATCAATGTTTGCGCTTCATTGCAAAGCTAAACAACTCTGTAATCATCAATCACCTGTTAGAGAATCACAGGCAGACCTAACTACGACCTTAAGAAGTACATATAAGTGGAAAAGATGAGAAAGGTTAAAAGGATGTGTCAGTACTAGATTCAGTGGCCAGGGCCTGCAAAGCATGCTGGTTCTGTGCCTCTTCACTCTTTGCTGTCTTGGGTCTGTATGCCGCCATGCTTCTGGAGTCTTATATCCTGGTTACCAGCTGTGCCACCCACTTCTTGCCTGTGCCGCCTCCTGCATATTATGTCTCTGTTCTCTCCAAGAAAGTCCATTCCATAAAAGCAGTATAGGCAAAAGGTTAGGAGATGCTCATGTGATATAGAAACTTTCACTGGTTGCCGTAAGTTGGTAGCCCAGTATTATGTCTTACGGATATTATAATTCCAAAAACAGGTAACATCAAAATCTAGAATACTGTCTAAGTGGTAGATTCTAGTATGAAGTTACAGGTTCAAGCTGTAAGTATTCAACAGAACATTTGTCACTTGGGAATAAAAATGAGCATTTTGTTGTTGTAAATAATAATCCTTACTAATAAACACTAATAAGCTGCTCACTAATAAATAAGATCAGTGTCATTAAAATTATAGAAAACAACAAAAATGTTGAATACTAAGGTTAATGTTGTGCTAAGGGGACTTTAAAAGGTTGTGGAAGTAGAGCTATAAAGATATTTCCATTTTGGGATGAAGACAAAAATAGAAACAGAAGGAATTTGACTTTATAGGATGCAAGTAAGTAACGAGTATTAGGCATATATGTACAACGACCTCTGCAACCCAAGTCTCAGAAAACAGACAAACTAATATTTACTACTTATCGCCCTCTCTGAGCTTTCTCCTACTGCAGCTATGTACTAATTCTCTTGTGATTTATACACCAAATAATAGTATGTTCTTAAATAGACTAAGAAAATTCCCTTCTTACATCTCTTCCCTAGTCCCCTTCTTTTCTTTCTCTTTCTCTTCCTTCTCTTATTTTTTTCCTTCCTTCTCCAATTCCTCTCTCCCTTCCTTACCTCCTTTTCTTTCTTTATAGAGAGAAAGTAAAGGGAGATGATTTACACTTTTGATTAAAAATTCTAAATTACTTTGGAAGTAAGTTATCCCAAAGTAAAATAATTAGTAATGTAATGATGTTATATAGGTGCTTGTTGATTTAACGAAGACTGTTTAGCATTGGCGATTTGTTTTATTTGTAACTGTGACTTGGCCTTGTTGCTCTGTTTTAAAGCCTAGACAAGTTGGATGGGAACTTTCTCCTGTCTCAAGAAGGAAGGAGGCATACAGACTACATGTGTAATTTCTCTTACTGGAGCTCTTGTCTATTCTGACCTTGTTTTGAAGACTAATTAGGAGATGCTGTCTGTTAAAGTTTGGTTCCTGAAACCCACTTACTATCTCTAGACTATTCTGTTAAAAGATGGAGAAACACTTCCAGATCTCAGAGGAGTGCTTTTGGATGACACAACTTTCAGAGCATGTGCACTGTCTGAGGAGTATAATAAATCGTAGTTTGATATTGAGCAGTAAGTGTCACCACGTTGTTGGCAAGTCTTTTTCCTGTTGTAAAGATTAAAACTTTAGGTGAACAGACAACTTATAAAGTACAGTGAAAGAATTCTCTGTTAGACAGATCTAAGCAAAAATTGAGTCCTTGAAGCTAAAGGCAGCAGATGTACCTAAAGTAGTGAAAACATCTCCCTTGAGCTCTTCGTTTTGTAGATAACTTGTTTCTTAGAGACTAAGAAGCTTGCCCACGATCCCATAGGGAGGTGTGACAGAGCTAAAGTCGGAGTCAGACCTACTTTCCAGTATAGTTTCTTTTCAGTTATATAGATTGAACATATATTCTGAACTATGAGTTGAATGTGCACGGATCTTGAAATTAAACTGTTATTACAAAGCAAAATCACATGCATTTGTTCAGATTTCTAAGTAAAATATTATTGGCTCTCCTCTGGTTGTAAAGTTTTAGAACATTTCATTTAGGATAATGGGCATAAAGATTAATTTTACTCTGGGAAACTTGTGAAAAGGGCAAGATTTATTTTTTTAGCTTTGTGATATATAATAAACCAATGAAAGACTTAGATTTAAGTTCTCTTATTTTCCCTCAAATAACTATGCGCTTTCTCATATCTATTATGAATCTACTCAAATTTGTTAAAATTGCCTCCAAAATTACCTTCTGCTCTTCTGTTTAACATCTAACTTTGGATGCACTTGATTTTTACATGAATTAAATATAACCAAGAAATTAAATGTGAAATGCCTTCGGCTTCTAGTCCTATGCACATTTCGAGCCCACTTTGCTAAGCCTTATGCTGCTTTTAATACATCAACACAGTTGAGACTAAGATCCCGCAGATCTAGACTTTGCCTCCACTGGGGAGTTCATTAGTAGATGTCTTCTTCAGTTCAAAGATGAAACTTGAGAGTTTTAAGACTCTCTAGTTTACTAATTAGCCTGCCCCCAAGGAGCATGTTTAACATCACTCAAACCTTTTTAACTTTATTGATATGGGCATTTGCACATCACTGTGTTCATTTTAATGTGTCTAAATCCCTAGTCACATCTGAGGACAAGTATTTCAGGACACGTTAGGAATCCTGCATAATGATTTCCTTTGTCAGATTTATGTATATTTGCTTACGAGTAAATAATGGGTTATGTTTTGCCTTTCATCTAACTAAGCATATTATTTTTACAATGTCTCCCTTAAGCCTTAGGTTACCATAACCACATATAATGAAAGTGAACTTATGATGGTTTGGTAAATTCAAAACTTACTCCCACCTAGTGGCAAATTAATCACAATTGAAACCCCTGACAGGAACCTCTGTTCAGTGGGTGATCATCTAGGAATTAGGGAGTTCCCATGGTAGGGCAACATGCAATTAGTATTATAAATTCAGTTGCCCTGCTCTGTTTACTGTGAGCTATTATGGTAAATTGTTTCATTTAGAGAGTTTTGTGTAGAATCATTACCAGAGTGTTGCCTTGAGTCAGAAAGAAGCAACTGGCAGTTACTGTTGATGTTGAATTTATGCAGCAGTACCAAACTTATCTATTTCAAAGCTATATGCGTCCTTTAACTCCCAGTGTCAGCAGCTGAGACCTACAGGAGACAGTGGAGAGGTGATCTCCTGGGAGGGTGTCACAAGCATTCTGGCTTTTCATTCTTCCTTCACATCTCTACATTTCTCCTTTCATTCTTAGGGGTAAACTTTGTATACCTTAAGTTTTGGCCATGTCTTCTTTTTATAAAACCCTTCAGTGGTTTCCTGCTGTGTTTAAGAAAAAGAGAGCCAACCATTTTATCATATTGCCAAGTTAAAGTATAACTTGAGAGTGGCTCATCCATTGATTCCCTACTATCTCACTGCAACCTGAATTATTATATAAATGAAATTACATCAAACTGAAGATTATAACAAAGAACACAGGCAGCCCATTTGTCAGGTGATGTGTATCTAAGGCAAAAGTCTCAGCAGGTGTTCAAATAGGGGAGGATTTCTTGTTCTAGCTGTCTAGACGAGGTCTACTTTTCTTCTGTATCTCATCTACAGAACACAGCGAACATACTGCTCAGGCCAGAGCTCTCTGAACCACTTATTGCACTTCCCCAGCCCACAGACTTCTTTTCTCAGATAAACTGTTAAATGTTGTTTATCTAAAGCTTCGGACAGTGCCTTTTGGAGCCCTGAATGCTGCAAGTCTTCACTCATTTTTCTATACTTTCACTTCCCATCATTAATGGGGAAATTGTCCTGGTGCCTACTTTTCAACATCTTGGAAATAAGATGTCCTTTTCATATTACAGACCACTTATATGTTGTTTTCTCTGTTGTGGTGTTCATGCACCAGTGAAGTCTTAATCATTTTGCAGAATTCAAGTTAGACATTTCTGTGCTCTATCTAAATTTATTCTTTGTTTTGCTCTATCAAAGTGATTTATCTTTTCATCACAAAACTTATATAAATATTAATTGTGTATTCAGTTATTTAACTTAAAATTTATGATTTGTATAAGAAGGAAAGTTTTATGAAAACATGACCCATTGTCTCTTTTAATAAGTTATAAATGCCAATATAAAATATATATGCTGTTATGTCACAATAGAGCATACTGACTGCCACACAATTTATGAAATCCTTTTTAGTGTTTACATAAATGACTGGATAACCTATGGTGCTGGGTAATTTTTAGTTATTCTGCTACCTATCCAGTGGCATCAACAAGGTTAACGGTAGTGTAGTATCAAAATCTATTGGCTGTTCTATTTTCACACATTAAAAAAAAAATCTAAGCATCAGTGATGCATAGGGTCATCAGAGGGGTTTATATAAAGGACTTTAGAATGAGTGGCAGAAAATACATTTGTGTATTTTGTATATAATATATATACAGTGAATCTGATGGGCAATATTTTGTCATAAATTCTCTTTATATGACATACTATATGATAGAAATAATTTAAGCCTCAGATAGAATGAACATTCAGACACGTTTGTTTCTTCCAATCTCCTTAATTTGGTCCCCCACCTTCTAAATGGGACCCTTAGTTCACTAGAGACTTCAAACTTTCATTGACTTCCAACTATAGCTTTTTTTCTATAGTTTTCTCTCCTTTTTATAGCCAATTTAAATTTTCTATTTAGTTGAGTCAGACTGGAACTAATCATAACCCTTGAATTCATGTTTTCTAAATCTATATGAACAAGTAATGGCATTAATTTCTTTGCATGGCTTCCTTCCTGTATGTTTCCATTTTCCCTCACTCCTAAAAACAATCTTCTAAAATATTTGGGTGACAAAAACAATTCTTAAAATATGGTAAAAGAATGCCTAGATGGTAAATTGTTTGAGACGTATGAATTATTTAGTCAGGTATAGTATATGATTTCTAAAATCACCTGCCTTTGAGTTATCTTCCCATGGAATTTCTACTTACTTAATGAATTAAACATTTTAGGGAACAAAAGATATTATTAATTTCTGAAGCAACAATATTAAATTCTGAAGCAACAGATATTTTGATATCTTGTTCTGTTGATCATTTTTACATGTAGTAATTATAGGTTCTAATCTGTTCTACTTACTTTTTGAAGATTTTGGCTAAATGGTATTGCCTGGCAGGTTCCCTTTTCTCAGAGGTTAGTTTGATTCTACCAATCCTATTCCAGGAAAATTACCTATTGGTTTTGGTACCCATTTACTTGCCTTATGGATTGCATTTGTGGTTGATAGTCTATTAAATTACTGTGCAGATTGGATTCAGGCCAGTGGTTAAAATATTTCTATTAGACTCCAACAGCATACGTGTATCTTTTACAAATTCACATAACTTTCTTATCGTTCTGCCGGCTTCACTCTGGTCAAGGAGGCTGAATTGGGGGCACACTCAATTTCACAGGTGCACGTCAGCCAGCCGCTTTTAGGAACTGAGTGTTTGGGAACAGAGAGTAGTACCCACAGTCAATGCAGAGATTTGTACATCACCAGCTTGCTATGAGAAAGACCCATGTTTGACTTTGCTATATCCTGCCAGTAGAGAAATGTCCCTCTATTTTAATAACTACCAAACACTAAGAAGCAGAGTTTGTAATGCATTATGGGTATTTTGATGTGATTATTTAATTTGTTTTCTCTTTGAGAAAAGGCACATATTTATTTCTCTTTTTTATATTATATATATATATATATATATATATATATATATATATATATATATTACACATTTGTGGTAAATCTGTCTTCCTATCTTTCTCTCTGTCTTCTTCTTTTCCACAAGGAATAGCAAATGTGCTGTTGTTTTGTGATTCAAGATCCAGCCACAAGTATAAGGGTTGGCTTTATTTAAAAATTGACACAGGCTGCGCTAATTAAGTTTGTCCTTATTTTTGTTTTCCTGAAAAACTTGTTTTTCCACTGTAATGAATGCCCCATAGGCACAATAAAATGACTTCTACCATTATCTAATTGCAAGACACAATTGGCCTTAAGACTCCACACGTTAATACTATACTGACTCTTTAATTCATCCTATTATTTCCAGGGGAATGAGAAGATGTGATCATTATTATAAACATTTCTTGACTGGTATACCAGTCATTAAGTTACTGTTTGTAAGCATACACAGTCATGAAGATAGCCAAAACTTGATTCACAGATTGTTTAATGTGTCCCATGAAACAGAAACTTCATTTGACTACCATTGAATCAACATAGAGTTTGTTATTCCATTAAATTTGAAGGTTTAGAAGATAGGATAGATGATTTGATGTTACCTTGACTGGTCTAAGGCAGGCCCACTTAGGTAGTAAAATGTCATTTCTAGATATGTCTATAAAATCAGACCTGCCTGGGACAGTAAACTGAAAATCATCTTTCCTCAGTAATGTCAATGGACATCATCAAATCTTTGAGAACACTAATAGGCCAGAAAGCAGAGGAATCACAAACTCATACATTCTGTTCTTGATATGAGGTATCCACCTCCCATTGCTCTCATTGCAACTTCTGGTTTTTAGACATTTGTACTGTCTTGCTGTGCAATTAACCATGTTAACAAAGTGTTTAGCCAGACATGATGACACACATATGCCATCCCAGCACCAAGGAAGCTGAGGCAGGGGGATGAATGAATTCAAGTTCAGATTGAGCTACAGAGATCTACCTACCTACTCTACCTATGAGTACTGGAATTAAAAGCATGCACCACTATGCTTGGCTAAGATAACACCTTAAAATAGAAAGTAAATGAAGACATTGATCTCAGATTATCAGAGAAAGAAATCTTTGGTACTATATTTTATCAAATCTTAACTAAGTTTTCTAAGACTTTCCACTTTGAACTGGTGACAATTATTTAACTTTGAGAACAAACATTGAAATTTTCTTTTTCTCTTAGTCTACTTGGACAAAGAATTCAGTAGTTTATTACAGATATACTTTTGAAGCTCTTTTATTTAATCTAATTTATAGATACATTTTGTAAAAAATGATATTTTTACAAAAGTATTTTTAATTTTAGTGTCTACAATGTTTTAAAATCATGGAACTTTTTGCTATACCTCTAGAATTTGGGTCCATCCTAAAACAAATTACATTCATGAATAGAACAGTATCTCTTGCATACCGTCCTTTTTTGACTTGCTTACCAATGCTAATGAAAAGTCAATTTTAACTGCACATTTTAGCGTACAGGCACAGTTTAATATGTGCTAGTTGACAGTATTAAAAATTGTTTGTTATGCCTATTCTGTAATGACATACTTTCTGAGGTAATTTTAGTCATAATTTGGGGTTATTTGTAAAACCGATGAATTTTTGAAATGTATTTTATAAGAAGGTAATCGTTGTGCTTGAAAAATGACTTGTTTGCTCAGTATTCTGAGTTTGTTGCTAACAAACACATTGAAAAATGAACTTGCGTTAGCACCAGCCCCCAGGGTAATCAACTAAGGCATGTGCACCATGAATAACCGGCAATTGTCTGCTTAAAGGTGACAAGGGGTTTTATACACATTGTAAGTCTGGCAAAGAAATAAATCCCATTCATTCACGCTTTTAGATTTTGTCAATAGGGATCTACAAACAGGAAAGGCAGCACATACTGAAGAAGGCTTGCAGTGGCAAATATTTGACTGACAATTTTTTTGCTTTAGTTTCATTAATCTGACAATGTTTATAGAGAGCTATTTATATAAGGCCCTGTTCTGAGGGGATGGAATATGCACAAAGACTCCCCCTTTTTATTATAACATATCTCATTTTTTATTATAATAGATCAGGACAACACATGAAACAAGCAAATGAATAGCATTCCTCCTACATTCCATATTAGCTTTATGCGAATCTCAAATAGGTGTTCTTTTTTTATGTTTACTTTGATTTCCAAATGAAGCGGGGTACGTACAGTAGATTTTGAAAGCTAGAACGAGACTATGGGGCCTATCAAATTTCCACTGAATCCAGTGTAAATGTGGATCACCTGGGCACCTTTTGAAACTTTGAAGTGAGTAGCAAAGTCCAGTAGTAAAACACATAGTGGTAAATTACAGGAAAACATCACATGTCAGCAGTTAACCACATGATGTTTGGAACTGAGTTGGGATAGCCATGCTCTCTATAAGTGTGTGAAATGAGAATATTATCAGTCTTGGACAACATATAATAATGATAGCAGTGATAATACCAGCAAGAGTAGTCATTGCTATTTGCTCTTATTCTGTCTTATCTTTTAAACATGCCACATGAATTAGTCCAACTAATTCCAGTAGTAATTATATAGCATGTATCACATTGTGAACAGGTAGGTTAAAAGTCGACCCAAAGATCATTCAGTATGAAGTTTTTTATGGGAAACTATGAGATCTTTGGGGAATACATCTGAAGGTTTTCTTTTATTTTATTGACAAATGTATTTTTTCATATAAAATATTCTGATCATGGTTTTCCTTCCCTTTTCTCCTCCCATGTGCTCCCCAGCTCCCCACTCTTCCAACTCCAGGCTTTCTCCACCCATGTCCCCCACATCTCTCTTAAGAAAACAAACAGGCAAATTTTTTAAAAAAAATTAAAAAGCATGAGAAACACACACACACACACACACACACACACACACACACATGAAACCAACAAAACACAAAATCAAAATCATAATCCATAATATAAAATAAAACATTTGGCAAAATGCTCAAACAAAGCAATATGAGACAAAAAACAACTTTAAAACATACTATTTGCTGTGTGTTGGAATTTTTTGTTGGACATCTACTGCTCAGCATGGAGTCTGGCCTTAAGAGTGTTTGTATACACGTAGAGACTCACTCTGTCTTAGAAAACTATTTTTTTCCTATGCAACCAGTTGTCAGTTGGACAAAGCTTTTTGATTAGGGATGAGAGCTCATGCCCACTTCCTCACTTTAGTTCTGACACCCCACTTAGCTTGGATCAGTTCAGGTCCTGTGCAGGCTGCTACACTCTGAAACTTTGTCTCTGCATCAGTCCTGTTGCGTTTGTAAGACACTCTGTCCTTGGTGGTTTTCAACCACACTGGATCTTAAAATCTTTCTGACTCTTCTTCAGTTATTCTTAATACTTGAGGAGAGGGGCTTGATGAAAACATCTCATTAAGGACTGAATGTTCCAAGATCTTTGGTTATCTAAACATTGTCCACTTGTGGGTCTCTGTGTTAGTGATAATGTACTGCACATCAGAAGGTTCCATGCAACCCTAAAGAGCAAATCCCACTTTGAAGAATATTTATTTCCTCTTTTGAGAGCATCACCTTAAAAACAACAACATATGTTTATCACTGATAATTTTGTAACACGCTGTTGTTTACACTAGAATAAATCATGGAAGAAAGACAGTATAAAAATTTAATAATTTTGTTAATGTTTTGACAGGAGCAGCACGAATTCTTTCTCACTTTGCATATCATTGCTCTAAGATGTATTTTTGTTCTATAAAATTTCACCAGAGAATCTTGCTTAAATCACTGAGCTATATCATTATACCTCAGCTTTGATTTATGCAGTATGATGCAGAATAAAATATAGGACATTGAGAGTTCTCTGGGCTTACTTCTAATCTTGGTTTTGCTGTCATGGTCATGTGCAAGTTGCTTTGTTTCCCCATGACTTGGTGTAGTAAGCTGTAAAATAAAAATTTTTATTAGAGCTATCTAAGGCCCCTCTTCAGCTCTAAATGTGACTTCACGCAGTTTTTTTTTTTTTATTTCAAAGAAATGGGAACCAAAAAAAGAAAAAAAAATCAAACAAGAGGTATGTTCCATCATTTTTTCCTTATTTAATATAGACTGGAGTTCCATTGATAGCGTTAGAACACTACTAGCCATTCATTTGGAATGCTTTGTTCTAACAGGTTCTTGTGTGCATGTGTGTGTTTACAACATTAAAATGGTTGTGTTTCATTTAATGGATTTACCTATCAAACACTTTCAATACAAAAGCCTATCTTTAGTTAAAGAGAAATGACTAAAAGTGTTGGCTTTGCCTTACATTTGTTATGTATCTAAGGCATAGCAATGGGTGCTAAGTGATAGGTAAATTAGTCAAGTGTGATATAAATGAACAATGATTGGTTGTTATTAGATAAAATCACCAAACTGTTTATTTTGTGTGCAATGGATCACTACTTCAAAATAGCATCTCTGTAAAGTTTCTATTTGCTCTGTGGAACTAGTAAGTAAAACGGTTGTAGAATTCTTAGTAGAAAAGCTGAGAATAGAATTTGTGGCTGGCTCTAAATCTTGTACTCTACATTATGTCCCCTCTGAAATATATGGGGATAACTTTCCTTTTACCATAAGAGTTTTTGGGATTCCAGTGTAGAATTAAACCTCATTATTTGTTCAGTTGGAGATTTTTTTTAATTATTTTTATTTTTATTAATTACAGTTTATTCACTTTGTATCCCCCCTGTACCTCCCTCTCCCCTTCCATTCCAATCACACCCTCCCTCCCTTTTCCATACCTGTGCCCTTACCCCAGTCCACTGATAGGTGAGGTCCTCCTTCCCTTCCTTCTGACCTTAGTCTATCAGGTCTCATCAGGAGTGGCCGCACTGTATACTTCTGTGACCTGGTAAGGCTGCTCCCCCTTCAGAGGGAGGTGATCAAAGAGCAGGTCAATCAGTTCATGTCAGAGACAGTCCCAGTCCATTTACTATAGAGGCCACTTGGATACTCAACTGCCATAGGCTACCTCTGTGCAGGGGTCAGTTGTAGATTTTTAGAGAAATAATTTGGAAGCAGATTTGTCAAATGGCTAAATAAAAGTTATTAACTACAGAATATTATTTTAAGAGAATCCAGTCAAGGAGAATTTCTCATTCATTTATAGATAACTGTTTTCATTAAATTCACCTTTATACACAAGTCCATCTGTGTCTGTTTTAATCTACAATTTTTTAGGTCAACTGTTATATCATAATCCAAAGGAAGTCTTCTGACTCTATAATGTGACTTAACAGAAAGCAGCATGAACTATTCTGTGAGGCACAGATGGCTGGAAGCTTGTAAGATGGATGTCACTCAAAGGTTCTGGATATATATATATATATATATATATATATATATATATATTGAAAATCAGACCAAGAACATCCATCCAGATAGTTTTTTCTACATTTTATATTTTTTCAAAGTTTTATTCTTGCCTCATTTTCTCCATTTTAATTATCCTGTCATAAAAATAAAAATAATTCACTAATCAAATAATTTCATAGTTTTCATCTAGAAAAAAACTTGTGCCAAAAAAGGTGGGTAGTCCAACTCAGCTACCTCACGCCCCACACAGTAATTTGGCAGGAGTGCTCACTGGTGTACAAGCATCACTTTAGACAAAAAAGAGCCAGACCTAAGAGAAATTATGAGGTATAATTTGCAAATGTTGCCAGAATTTGGCAAATTAAATGAATATGCGATTATAGCCTGCCTTTCTAGAAACTGATACTTCTTTCTTCCAACAAAAGAAAATGCATGGGGCTCTCTTATCTTGTTTTTGCATAAAGGGTTCCATGAAAGATAACCGTATTAGGAAACATTGGGAGCAAATCATAGAGGAATTTGGAAATGTTTTTCTCTAGTGACAATATCTGGATAGTGATAAATATCTTCCAGAAACATAAATAAGAAAGAAATAGTTCTAACTTTAAATTCTAATTAAAATAGTGAAACTATTAATAAAAGTGTATGCAATAGCACTCTACTAATTTGTTATTGAATGTGTTTTGAAAAAAAAAAGCTATAAACTATTGCCAATGTCTCTTCTCTATATCTGGTATTTCCATACTTTCTAAACCTCATCATGCTGTTGGGCTTGCAAGACATAATATTGTCAGATTCATCAAGAATTAAATCCACACTAGGAATACTATCAGATGAAAGAGGACACCACACATTTCTTTCTCGACTTTTGTTTATTTTCTTTCAATCCTTCCTATTTGAGCACATTGCTATTGTGCATGGTAGAGTTAAGGAATTAATATGATTAAGGCTGCATAATCACACTAAGGATGACTTAAAGACATCATTTTCTTTTCCTAGCTGAAGCCTGGATAAGTGAGCAAGGCTACAATGCTCTCAGTGCATAACCAAAATTGCTGAAATTCAGTCCTTACCCTGGTCTTTGGATTTTAATATCAGGCTAACGCCACCTTTAAAACCCCCTCAAATCATTAAATCTTCCATACTGGGTACAAGGACTGTCTCTGACATGAACTCAGTGGCTGGCTCTTTGATCACCTCTCCCTGGCGGGGGGAGGGTAAAGTCTTGCCAGGCCACAGAGGAAGGTGTTACAGCCAGTCCTGAGGAGACCTGATAAACTAGGGTCACATAAGAGAGGACATCCTCCCCTATCAGGGGACTAGAGAAAGGGCATAGAAGGAGAAGAGGGAGGGTGGGTGGGACTAGGAAGAGATGAGGGAGGGACCTGTAGGGGGATACAAAGTGAATAGATGTAAATAAATGAATAAAATTTTAAAAAGATAACCACAAATTTGATTTTTATTTAGATTTTCAAATTTTGTGGCATATAGACTTTTCAAGTAAGTCCTAATGATTGTTTGGATTTCCTCAGTGTCTGTGGTTATGTCCCCTTTTTCATTTCTGATTTTGTTGATTTGGATGGTGTCTCTCTGCCTTTTAGTTAGCTTGGCTAAGGGTTTGTCTATCTTGTTGATTAAAACTAAGTATATTCAGTGAGAGAAACTTTAACTCCTTAGGCCTGTCCTCAAGTTGAAGTTACCCTTTTGTGGGCCTGGAAGGGAGGTACCACTCTGACCAGACCTCATGGTGTGTTTTACCCACAAACTCTGTCTGGGCAGCTAATATTTCTATGTTTGGATCATCTTTATCCCATCAATTTTTTTTTTCAATGCAGTTTATTCAGGAACCTTGAACAATCCTCGGACCCTGGGGAAAGCCAGCCCACAGCTTAAATAGCCTCTGGGTAGCCAAACCAGGCGTGCCACGTGGGCAATGCAGATAGGTCCACATACATGGAAGCAAGCCAGATCCTCAGCCTTAGCCAAATGTGGAATTGTTTGTGACAGAGAGCACTCACCATCGGGAAGGTGGAAGGCAGAAACCAGCTCCATCTTTAAGGCATAGCATTCCGCAGCTCTCTACAGTTCCCCATTTTTGTTTTAGACACATCAGGCAAGAGTAGAGGTCTGATCTCTGATATTAGAAATAAATTGGGACTATGTGCCGATGTTCAGTTAGGTGTCATCCACCCAAAGAGCATCAGACCTGACCTATACCTTTTTCTCAGAGGCGGGACCTGGGGTATCAACCCGCATGCAATCAGACATGCTCTTCTCTGGGTCCAAAGCGGCTGACCCTGAGTGCAGTGCTTAGCCTCGCATCCTGAGCATAACATTTTAGCTTTTTATGGTATCCAACCATGCTTGGGGCGAATGTCCTGCTTCAATGGCTGTAAAGGCCTGAATGATCATGGCTGCATCACACTGTTGTGAGATTCTAATCTTGCATATATACCACAGGCAAACCAAGGAGACCAACACCAGAAGGCCTGCTAACGCTCCCATGCCCACCCATTCCTTCAGATGATTCATGGCTGCAGCAATCCATGATGATAATCCTGTGGCTAGTCCTGTGTCCACTCTGGTAGAATTTACTGTGACAATGGCCACTCTCAGCTGCTCCATCGTAGTATCGAATTCTCCAGTCCAATTACCTAAAATATAGCTCGACAATTGTTTAGACAGATTTGCAGCACAGGGAAAATTCTCATGTTGTATGCTAGTGACTCAAAGTCCAGCATACTTTCATTGACAGCCATGCCAATTGACTAACTCCATGTTTTCCTCCACTTTTGAAAGTCATTTAAGGTTCTTAAATTATTTTTTTCCTTTTTTTTAAATTTTTCATCAATTACACTTTATTCATTCTGCATCCCCCCATAAGCCCCTCCCTCCTCCCCTCCCAATCCCACCCTCCCTCCTCCCTCTGCTTGCATGCCACTCCCCAAGTCCACTAATAGGGGAGGTTCTCCTCTCCTTTCTGATCTTAGTCTGTCAGTTCACATCAAAAGTGGCTGCATTGTCCTCTACTATGGCCTGGTAAGCCTGCTCCCCCCCAGAGGGAGGTGATCAAAGAGCAGGCCAATCAGATTATGTCAGAGGCAGTCGCTCTTCACATTACTATGTAACCCAATTGGACTGTGAACTGCCCTGGGCTACATCTGTGCAGGGGTTCTGGGTTATCTCCATGAATAGTCCTTGGTTGGAGTATGAGTCTCTGGGAAGTTCCCTGTGTTCAAATTGTCTTGTTCTGTTGCTCTCCTTGTGGAGACCTTGTCCTCTCCAGCTCTTACTATTTCCCAGTTCTTACCTAAAATTCCATTCACTCTGCCCAACAGTTGCCCATCAGGCTCAGCATCTGCTTTGATAGTCTGAAGGGCAGAGGCTTTCAGAGGCCCTCTGTGGTAGGTTCCTAGGTTGTTTCCTGTTTTCTTCTTCTTCTGATGTCCATCCTCTTTGCCTTTCAGGATGGGGATTGGACATTTTAGTTAGGGTCCTCTCTCTTGCTTAGTTTCTTTAGATGCACAGGTTTTAGTGGGTTTGTCCTATGTTGTATGTCTATATGAGTGAGTATATACCATGTGTGTCTTTTTGCTTCTGGGACAACTCACTCAGGATGATCCTTTCCAGATCCCACCATTTACCTGCAAATTTCATGATTTCCTTATTTTTCATTGCTGAGTAATATTCCATTGTGTAGATGTACCACAATTTCTGCATCCATTCTTCAGTTGAGGGGCATCTGGGCTGTTTCCAGCTTCTGGCTATTACAAATAAAGCTGTTACAAACATGGTTGAGCAAATGTCTTTTTGTGTACTTGAGCCTCTTTTGGATATCTGCCCAGTAGTGGTATGGCTGGATCTTGAGGAAGCGCTATTCCTAGTTGTCTTTCTGGAGTGGCTTTATTTCAGCGTGCTCAGATAATTACTATTTTGTAGTTATATATCCCAAAGTTAAATCTAGAAAAGGCAAAGTCTTTTCTTTCATTCTGGATCCTACTCTTGCTAAGCTTCATTTCTTTCCTTTATTTCTAAAACAAGCATTTTGAATCAATTGCCAGAACTCATTGCCTACATTTTTGTACACTGGTTACTTTATCAAGGTGTAATAGAACAAGATGCATAGATGTTAAGTATACCGTTTAATGGATTTTGACTAATGTTTTTGCCCAGCAACATCAAAGAAAACACACTGTAATCATGATGGTAAAGATTCTATCCTCTCTGAACGTTTCATCTAATCTCAATAAATTCCCACCCATCCTTCCTCTACGCTTCTCAGATTTCTGTAACTGCATGCATTGCATCATTTTATGGTTTACTTTTTAGAGCAATCTCATACTTGAAAAAATTCTATAAGTACTTCACATTATCCCCCTGAACCATTTAAAATTACCAGCATGTGCCCATTATGTCTGAATATTTTTAGTGTGTTTCCTTTTCAGGGAAGTTGTTATCCTTTGGGGCCATGGTGCAGCCATCAGAATGAATGAGCTGGTACTGAAGTATCACTAACATTAGCTCTCAGGGTCCATTTCAGAATCTGGCTGCAGCTCACACTGCTTTCACTGTTTTCCCCATATGGGACAGCTTCTCAGTCTTTATTAGTATTTTATTGTGGCACACTTACTTTGACACATTTAGTTATACTGAATTATAAAACGTCTCCCATTTCTTTGTCTGGCATATTCTCACAATGATGTTTAACTTACATATCATAGGAGGGACACTCGCCAGAATGATACATGCCATCAGGTGGCTTAGGGCTTTCCTTTGTCTCACTATTGATATTATTCACATTGGTCACTTGATGAAGGTGATGCCTTTTCTGCCTCTTCCACTGTAAATTACTCATGGTCCCTTTACAGTTAATGGATATTTCATTGGGTAGTAATTTGAGTATGTGTTATGGCCCAGTTTCTCATCAAGTTTTTAAATTATATAATTCAAATGTTTTTGTTTCTATGTGCGTAAACTTGGATGTTTTTGTTTTTATTTTTTTTCATGGGGTTAAAATCCTTTACTATTACTGTGTATTGGGCAACTTTATCAGAAAGAGGTGGCCAAATACAGACCATTTAAAGTGCTGGTCTTTTAGGTAAGACTTCATAATTGTTCCATACTTAACTTTCTTTTATAACTCAAATATAAACTTACACCTGGACTGTGAAAAGTCATGCTAGGCCACTGCAATTTATCTTGATCCAAGGGTTGGGTTGATATCAGTCTCACTGAACGCTACCTAACCCTCTACATTTTGGACTTAATTGGGCCCCCATATATATCCTGAAGCCCTAAGTTCAAGTTCAATGTATTTAATGATAAACCCTGTGAAGAATTAGCCAAGGCTAAATGCAATGACAAGATGAGTCTCCGTTTCAAAAAAAATCTATGTTCTTGTACAAAGATGAAGAGACACTAGGGAGAAGAGAAAAAGCAGGCAAGGACATAGCGAGGAAATAGTTGGCTACATGCTATGGAGAAAGACATCAGAAGAAACTGATCCTGAACTTTTGGCCTCCAAAACTGAGCAAACGAAATTATGTTGTTTAAGTTGCACAGTCTGTAGTTAATGCAGTTGTCAAGGATATGTAAATGAAATGAAAAGGAAGAACAACCTTTGAAGTTCATCTTGTGCTATGCACTATGGATATAGCATATAGGATCATCATTTGGGAAGGTCACAGAGAATTTTTAAATGCAAGTGGACATTGTTGTGTCTGTCTGCCCCTTTCAGTCTGTGTTGTATTGATCCAACAGGGTTTGACATTTTGGGATCCAATATGCTAGTTCTTCAGGAAGCACTTATTCCCTCCACTGTGGTCTCTTCTATGACTTAAATTTGCAGAATCACTTACCAGAATAAAGTTATTATTCTTAAATGACTAAATCAGTTATCATTAGGTGTCAACAGCAGACACTAAAGGCATACAGAAATAGATATTCTGGATTCCACAGAATAGTTACATGGTTCATATCACTTATTTTTATTTTGCCTTATAATTGAGTTTTATAAATTCACTGATTGATTTTGATTGACTGCATGTGAAACATCTTTTTTATCAACTGGAACCCTATGTTTGGGTTGGATGTGCACTGGCTCTGATAGCATCCATAGTATCTGTATAGACAATGGTAATACTTTTGTCTGTGGTTGTCTTTGTAGTGACTACTCACAGGGAAGCCAGGAAGTTTCTGGTGCAAACAGAAATATGTCCTTATTTACTCATGGAACTTAAACAAGCAAGACTCTGGAACACAGCTCTTTAAAACTGCTTCCTTAGAAAAACCGTCCTTTAGCAAGTAAGGAGACCATAGCATTCCCACTGGGCTTTGATCATAAAGACACAACTGACCTTGCCCTAAGAAGAGCACTTTTATCTCTTTCAGAACACAGCAGCACTCAAAGAACCTCGGTTCACTCCAGCTCACTGGTCCTGCCAAAGCTTTGCTCTTTATGAGAATACTGTACATTACTTTCAATCTGAGGTCAAATATCATTTACTCTTTTCTTTCATAACCCTGCTTCCTCTCCTGAAATCTTTGCCTCATTTACTGCTACCAACATCTACCCATTTGCTCAAATTTACTATTTTATTTCTCTCTTTCTTCCATCCCATGTCTATTAGCATGTCTTATTGATAATATCACCATAATTCATCTTCTTCAATCAATCACTTTCTTTTCTCAATGCTGGAAATTTTTGATCAGACTCCAAGCTTTTCTGAGGTAGATTGACAAAATGACTGTTGATTTTTTGATGGTATAGAAGGAAAAAGTTCATGCATGTATATTATTGGAGGTGAAAGATTGACTCTTATCAATACCATTATCCTATGTCTCTTATTTTCCTCAACATCACTAGAATAAAACAGTTTAAACTATCAGAATAAAACAATAACAATGTAGTAGACCCGGTAGAAGTATAAATGTACAAGAATTTGGCTACTTGAAATGTTTGTGTTATAACACCCAAGGAGACCCCAAGACAGAATTTAGCTGTATAGAAATATATTGCAGATAATTTAAATGCTGAGTTCAGATTTTTGTATTCCATAGATTCCACACATCTAATCATCATGGTGTTTTTTTATAAACTCTACACACTCTACAGAATAATTGTGTATTCATGACACAGACTTTGAGACATAAGGATCCTTTGCATTTTGTTGCATCCCAGAATTTGATCATAATATGTATGCCTATATCTTGGTTAGATATTTCTGTCCTAGGTCCCTGATAGCTATTCTGCAGGAAGACTGGCAATAAAGGTTTAGCATCTATAAGCAATTGAGGAGTATATTAAGGATGGGCATTGTCATGCCATGAATTCTAAATGACAATGATATCATTAAGAAAAAGAGAAAAAATAAAGTTAAATGAGGCTCTCTATAAGTGTAGAAAGATCCTTGTTCACTCTCTAACATAGTGGAAAGACGGGGTTAATAGAATTACTAAGTAGATATTTAGACCCATAAGAGTAGTGTGTTATTCCTGAATGATATGTGAAGTAAACAATGTTAGCAATACATTGGGCCAAGCAGTGTGGTCATGAGAATCATCACTGCTATCATGCGCATCTATCTAATACAATGTCTGATTCATATGGTACTCCAGTTGAATGGCCTTGCATATTTGGTCATTCACTGAACAAGTGAAAATATGTAATTTTGGTGCCATTACTTTTCTGCTGCCAAGAGCAAGAGTACATGGTTGTCATTTGTTTTTGAAGAGTACAGTACATAATTGTTGATTTTCTATCTATTTCTCATTGCAGTTTCCTGTGAAACTGGAAACCTATCTCTATTCGTGTATGAGAAATCTCCTCTGAGTGTGGCAACGATCAAAGTGGCTCTTCGGACTGTATTCATCTTTTACACATCAGGTTTTATCTTCACCTGAAATTAGCTCCAGGAATTAAGTAAATATCAAAGCCAATGTGGCCCTATAGCAAAGAACTCTTCATTTGATCTATTTCATTTTGTTTGTTTGTTTTTTAGCAAATGTCAGAGATCAGCAAAGAATAACTTGGACCCCTTCTTGGATCAATGAAGAGAATGTTGTCAAAGGTCCTGCAGCTTGTTCATATACACCTATTAATTTATGACACTTAAACCCTGAGAAAAGGAAACAGAGAGCTTCCCCACAGATTTCTCACAATCTGAGCAGATGGGTGTGATCCTGAGCAGCCAACAGTGCACATATGTTCCTAATGTGGAAAGGAGGATTCTGAGCCAAGAATGACTGTAAAAGCCTGCCTCATCATACTTTTCTCCTCAGGTGGCAGCAGTAAATAAAGCCCTCTCCATTACTAATTAAATAAAATGAAAAGCACAGTCAAACATTAAGGGATGAAATCAAAGACAGTTAAAAAAAATCAGGGTAGGTGTGATTTGATCTCTGTAGGAAATGTAGAAGAAAATTCCTGACAAAATTTCCATTAGGACATTATCAAATTGGCCAGCATGTGTTTGCACCTATGTCTTTGTTAAAACAAAAATTGTGAACTGTTAAATGCAAACATAGCAAAACTTTGTATCTGTGGAAGCATAGACTAAATATAATACTTGGAAATGAAAGTTTTTTCTGCACATGATAAATTGTACTCAAATTATTAAGAAATTTATACTATAATTGACAAATTTTTCCTAACAAATTTAAAATAACAAGTTCTCTCTGTTGCTCTCAGTGACTGTATCAGCCTTTTAAAATCTAGCATAAGCTAAAGTACAATTCCTCTTTTTAAAACTTAAGAGACTTTTATATGGGTAGATTCAGGGAGTAAAGAAATAATTGCCTTAAATACAAATCAAAGACTTACTAGGCTCCAATGGAAACTTCTAAAACATTGGTGACAAAATGTCCATGGTTAAACAAGTGTCCATGGGTCACGAAAGAAAACTAAAAGTCATAAACCTGGGAAAGGGACTGTTAGGGATGGGCAGAGGGTATTGATGGGGCAAAAAAAAGAATTTAATCAGAACACATTAACTAAATGTATGAAAATTTCAAACTTTAAAAAACTTAGATTCTATGATGACTACTGTATACATCAATACAAATGAAGCCTGTTGTGGTAGACATGCCTACTGGTGCAAAAATGGCAAAAACATCATGAAGTAGCCAACCACTTTCTGAGTGGATTTAAATCCCACTTCATAAGGTAAACCTCATATCTAGCACTATTATCAAGCCAATAATCTGTGGCTAGTCAGGGAATAGGCCTAAGGGGCGAATCTACTCTTATTGTTCTGCTAAGTTGATATAGTACTAAGTTAACTCCTAATAATTTATCTTAAACGAATAAATGCTAGACATCTACGAACTCTTATCAGCAAATAGAGTAGCTTCTATTTGCAGAAGATGACAATTACCATATAGACCTACAAATAGTCACGGTGCAGAAAATAAGAATGTGGAAAACTCACCTCTCAATGGGACATCTATCTCATACTCTCTCCTCCCAAAGCTCAAGATCATTGTAGAAGATGAGACAGAAAAAATAGATGGGAAGTTAGTTAGTTGGAATAGTCACAGTTCATCAAATATCTGGATGATTGATGCATATGATTTTAATGTATAATAAATCAGGACCTGTTATTTCTTTACAAGAAATTTAGTTGCTAGACAGTCTTGGAACATCATGCTTTATGTAAGATAGACAAATCCTGCAGAAAAATATGCCTCAATAAGTTCTCCATTTTAATGGCAATTGAAAGAATGAAGCTGTTGTCTTCTCGTAAAGGTCCATATTCACATCATAAAAACAAATTTGAGTTCTCTATTGTTTTGACTCTTTATGGAGAACTGACTTGTCACATTGGACTCTTCATTTGTCTCCCTAGACATATGATTGTGAACATGCAGTAATTTCTACATCATCAGCATGTAGTTTAAATGAATATGTCAAGGGCTGAAGAGATGGCTCAGCAGTTAAGAGAAAGTGCTGCTCTAGATCACAGTACTATAAAGCAAAGAAGACATCCCTCATACTGAGTCTCATAGTTCACTTAAGTGTTTCAATGGCTGTAGTGGTATTGACTTTCACTGTCAATTCATATGTATGATCCTTGCTGGAAAGTCCAAATTCAAGTGATATTACCACTTCCCTCTCATTCAACTGTGGCTTGAAAATCCTGGTGCCTTTGTTAGCTTTAATTATTTTTAAAGTTGCTTAATTTATCTTATATACATGAATGTTTTTTAGCAAATGTATGTTTATTTACTGTGCTTCATGCTTCTGTCTGTGGAGGTCAGAAGAGTACGATGGACACCAAAGAATAATAGGTAAGCATGATTTTAAGACACATGCAGCGTTGGGAATAGAACTTTAGTCCTTTGGTAAAGCAACAGGTGTTCAAAACTGAGCCATCTCTTCAGCCACCCTCTCTTATCATCCATAAAACATTTAAAAATATGTGTGTGAGTGTCTGTGTATGTGTGTGTACGTAGGTCAGAGAACAATTTGTGGGAGTGGGTTTTTTTAGCGCTATAGAGCTTTCTTCCCCATATAGAGCTCATGAGTTCAAACTTGTTAACAAGTGCACTTAGCCCTGAACCATTTCACTGGTCCACTTCCTGTCATCTTTTCGAAAAACAAGCCTGTATTAGTTTCACCATGAAACCACATACCATATGGTACAACTAATACAAACTTGATTTTTTTATTTTATTTTATATTTTATTTTATTTTAGTGCGGTACTGAAGGCTAGATGTTCCACCTTCCACTTCAAGAGTAATAAATATAGTAAAAGGAAGAATCACAGGCTCTCGATAATTCCAAAGCCCACCAGAACAGATGCTATATATGGCAGTTATAGGGCAATTTTCATTTCATTTATTAGCTTCAGTGCATACTACTTTAGGTAATGGGTGCCAAGCCCCATGTAATCATAGTAGCTTTACTTGGTTCGATTTACACAAGCACACACTCTCTCTCTTTCTATGTGTCTGTCTGTCTGTCTGTCTGTCTGTCTGTCTGTCTGTCTCTCTCTCTCTCTCTCTCTCTCAGGTTGAAGCTTCACAGTCCAAATAGCTGCCACTTTTAGGTCACTATTATGATTCCATTTCAGTGACTCCCCTGGCCATTGCCCTAGTAAGAACTGTGTCATGGATATGTCTAGCTCAAGTTTCCAGCTGGGCTTTCAGGCATTTTGACATGTCCTTAGAAATTTTTCTTTTTTCTTTTTTTTAAATTTACATATTTATTTTACATCCCCTTCATACCCCTCCCTCCTCCTGTTCTTGTCCCTCCCTCTCACCCTCTTCACCCTATCTCCCTCCCCTTGTCTTCAGAAAAAAGGGCACTTCCTCTACCCCCTCCAACCTACCCCAGCACATAAAATCACATCAGGACTGAACTCTTCCTCATCCACTATGGCCAGGCAAGGCAGTCCAGCTAGGGCAAAGTGATCAACAGCAAGCAACAGAGTCCATGTCATAGACAGCATCCACTAAACTTACTAGGGAACCCACATGAAGATCAAACTGCCCCGAGATTACATGTATGTAGGGGGACTAGTTCCATTCAATACAGGCATTTGATACCTGTATTTGATTGGAGTTTCCATCTCTGTAAGCCTCCATAGGTCTAGTTTAGTAGACTCTGTTGGTTTTCTTGCAGCATTCTTCTCCCCTCCAGGTCCTTCTATTATTCCCTCCCACTCTTTCACAAGACCCTCTGGGCTCTGCCTGATGCTTGGCTGTGAGTCTCAGCATCTGATTCAATCAGCTGCTGTGTGTGACCTCTCAGAGGATGGTAATGCTAGGCTCCTGTCTGTAGACATAGCAGAGTATCGTTAATGGTGTTAGGGTTTGGCTCTCTCCCATGGGTTGTCTGTCAGGTTGGGCCAGGTGTTGGTTGGTCATTCAGTGGAGACTGCTGTGTCTCAATAGTCCATGCATTTTGCATGCCTGGAGAACTAGCATCAGATGGATGAGAATGCTGCCAAGGTTTGTTCCTTCTATCTGTGTACCAGAATATTGAGTAATACCTGGAGCTGCTTAGAGCCATAGCCAGGATGTACTATGCAGATGCCACAGTGGTCTGGACAGTGTATGCATGGAGAGTACCTTCCAGTATTATGGACCTTTGAGGGGAGAGATAACTCAAAGGGTCTCAGTACCGGTGAATTAAAAATATATATATATATATATATATATATATATATATATATATGAGTGTTTTGTCTACATATTTGTCTACAAAGAGGAAGAAAGGAATCAGACCCATTGGGACTTCAATTTTGGACTCTTGTGAGCTGCCTTGTGGGTGCCAGGAGTTGAACTCAGGACCTCTGGAAGAACAATCAGTGCTCTTAAATATAAGCCATCTCTAACTCAAAATCCTCATCCTTATCTCCTGAATTTTTCAGGTTCCTACTGATTTCCTTAAAAGTACTTGAAGGCTTCTTAGCCATTCTCTGCTGAATTTGCTGTTTTTGGTCTGTACATGGCAGGGCTGTAAATTTTCCACATTTTTACAGTATGCTTCCATCTTTAATTATAATTTCTGCCCTTAGGGCATCTTTTTGCTCCTTAATGTTAGCATAAGTGGTTGAAAGTAACCATCCCATTTCTTCTCCATTCCTCCTAGAAATTTCTTCCACTAAATGTCCTAGTTTATCACCCTTAAGTTCCCCTTCCACATAGCTCCAGGCCATGGATATAATGCAGCCAAGCACTCTGCTACTGTTTAATAAGCCTAGCCTCTCTTTAGTTCTCACTAAATAGTCCCTTATCCTTTTCTCCAGAGACCTTGTCAGATGGACTTTTCTTTTGCTCATTTTGTCAGCCATCTGGTCAAGATTGTTTTGCTGCTGATACTTCCAGACCCTCCCTATGTCTGCTGTCTTCTGGGTCTTCACCACATTGGCCTTTACGCCTATGGCCATAGCATCCTAAGGGTTTTATTCAGCATTCTCTTCCAAACTGCTCTACCCCATTGCCCAATCCTAAAGTTGCTTCCATATTTGTAGGAATTCTGAAAGGAACACCCTACTTCTAGACAATAAATTTGCATCTATGGGTGATTTCTGTTTTCTATAAGAATGTCAGAGACTAAGTATTTTGAAAAGGGAAAAAGTTCACTTGGCTCATACTTCTGGAAAGTAGGAAGTCCAAAATCAGTTGATTGTATGTAGTCAAGGATTGTATCTAGTCAAGGCCTGAAACTTCAGCTTATAAAGAACTACAAATAGGGGTGCATGAAAGAGAAACAACAAAAATCCCAGGATGCTTGAGCCACTGCCTACAGTTCTGCTGTTGTGATAACCAGTCAAGTATCATTGATCCATCCAAGAGAGCTTCTCTTCATGATGTAAATCAGCCCTACTGGGCTCCACTTTCAATACCTTGGTATTAGGATCCCATCGTTCACGTGAAGCTTCATGAAGACAAATCACATTTCAGCCATAACAGCCTCCAACTGTTCATAACATTAAGCTGATATCATTGCCTATGTGAAAACATCTCAGATTGTCGATTCAAGTATTTCCTTGTTAGATGATGTCTTCTAATTAGATACCCTTGTTCACTTCACAAGTGAGCTATATTCTTATATGCTATGCATTACATCAAGGAATTCACTTGTGTCTCTTCATAATATTCGAAGTTACACCCAAAAATTCTCACCAATATGACCACCCAAGCAAGTATAAGATCAGTGAACATGCAAAACTGGATAAGAAAAATCCTATGTGTCCTCAGTCCTACACAAAGAATTACAGGCAACTGAGCAAAGCTGGGAGAGAAATAGGGGGACTTCTCCAGGGAAGAAAACACCTATTGGTCGTACCAAATAATTAACCCTGAAAATGTACATGGAACTAACATTATATGGACTAAACAGCTTATATTTAGGAATACACATATATGTGAAAATTCATATATTCATGTAATAACAATTTAGTAAAATAAAAGATGCCATCAAATTGTAGGGAGTAAAACTAGGTCAAAGAGTGTGGGGGGAGACAAGATGGCAACTAGCACGCACAGTTTCTGAGCTGTGGAAGAGCTGAATGCCTGAGTTGGTGAGTAGAAGGACCTCTGAAGCCAGGATAACAACAGTGAAGCTTTCTAAATGACAAGGAACATACAATGAGGTGAGAACTTTGGTCTCCCTTATCTGGGTATCCAGGACTTGTTTGGGGAAGGAGAGAAATGATCCTTTGATTCCAGGCACTCCCCTTTCTAGGACCTCCCTCCTCCTCATCACAGTGGACTCACCGAGAGTCTCAGCTCAGACCTAACTGCCTGGGGTCTGAGGTGGCTGAGGCGGAGCTCCTAGCCCCTTAGCAGCAACTGCAAGTGGTACCAGTCTCAGAGTCCCAGACCTGAGGCACCATCCTCCAAGGGTCCCAGGTCTGCTAGCTGCCATAGTGGATCCACAGGGTCACTCAGCCACTGACTGTACAGCCTGCCCAATCCCTCAGTGACAGATAAAATGCTATATATCCACCAAAGCCAGGCAGAAATGCCATACAAGCTAGGCACACCAGACACTGGGCCTCCCAGGGTTGGAAAACACAGTGGAGTACCCCCAGGACATCCCAGAAAGCATTTGGACTGGCAACTCAGTCTCCAGCTACAGCAGAACTTCCTGACTTGGAGGCAGTAGCAGCACTGAGCTGGCAGAGCACATCAGTCCTCCAGCATAAGACCAACCAGGGCCAAACCAGAGAGCAGAGAGCCTGGATACCCCGATTTCTGCCGAGGGGACCTGCTTAGGAGTGAGTATGCCCTTGAGTGTCTTCAGAGCCCCAGACCCAGGATCCTTCTAAAATATAAGCCAGGTATTGGACCCCTCTCACCTGCATACCCACTGTGGGAAACAGAGGGTCACTTGGGACATCAAGGCCCCTGCACTGTGGGTTCAGACACGTGGCACCATCATCCCAGGGTCCCAGGTCTGCTAACCACCATACTGGCCCCACAGGGTCTCTCAGCCACTGACTGCATGGCCCACCCAATCTCTCAGTGACAGATATTATGCTATATACCCACCAGAGCCAAGCAGACCTGCCATACAAGCTAAGCACACCAGGTGCTGGGCTGTCCAGGATTGGAGAGCACAGTGGAGGGCCCCCAGGACTTCCCGGAGGGGACATTGAAGCCCCTGCTCTGCAGGTCCAACTAAGGAGTTAAGGCAGATAATGCCAGAAATTGCCCCTTGACCATCACTAGCACCTGCTACATAGACAATGCGGAGCACCTCCCGCACACTCAAGGGTTCAACATTATCTATCACTCTGTCCCTCAAGACACTTCCACACACTCTTACACATACACACACACACACACACACACACACACACACACACCTGCATTTGCCCCTTTTGCGCATGCATAGTACTTTCCTCCTACAGGCACAGCTAGTCCACCAATGCACACACTGAGGCCACAGGACCTCTCTCAGCTTCCTGAAGAACTCTCCAGACACCAGAGAGAAACAGTACCAGTCTGAACTGCAGAATCCAAAAACAAACAGGGAAGTTTTCAGATAAGCCAATGGCCAGGGGTAGGCAAAAGAACACATCCAACATAAATCAGACATCATGACATCACTAGCAACCCACAAAATTGATGGATACTCCAATTCATCAGAAGCACAGGAAAATGAATTTAAAGCTATGCTTACCCAATTCTTTGAGGCTAATAAAGAGGAAACAATTCTCTCAGAGCAATAGCCATGCAAATTCATACAGTTAAAGAGGAAATGAACAAATCTATCAAAGATTTGGCTAGTCAATTGGAGGTAAAGAAAGAAGAAATGGACAAAATTCTTAAAGAAACACAGGCAAATATAACCAAACAAATAGAGACACAATTAAAGATAAAATTAGTAGCATATACAGAAGAAATGAACAAAAAAAAAATAGAGACCATCGTAGAGAGAGAGGAATCCACATTCAAACATATGAAGGAAATGGTGTAAGGCATGAAAACAGAATTAGAATCAATAAAGAAAACACAAGCTGAGAAAACCCTTGAGCTGGAGAACTTGGAGAAAAGATCAGGAACCACAAAGGTAAGCATCACCAACAGAATACAAGAGATGGAAGAGAGAATCTCTGGAGCTGAAGATAAACTCACAGAAATTGATACTTCTCTCAAAGAAAAAGTAAAATCAGAAAAGTCTCAAACACAAAATATCCAAGAAATCAAGGATGCCATGAAAAGACGAAATCTAAGAATAATAAGAATTTATAAAAAAAAACACTCCAGGCTCCAAGTTCCAGAAAATATTTTCAAGAAAATCATAGAAGAAAATTTTTCCAACTTAAAGAAAGAGATGTCCATTAATATACAAGAGGCCTACAGAATACCAAATAGACTAGGCCAGAAAAGAAACACATCACATCATAGTCAAAACACTAAATCTACAGAACAAAGAAAAGATATTAAAAGCAGCAAGGGAAAAAGGCCAAGTAACATATGAGGGTAGACCTATCAGAATCACACCGGAATTCTCATCAGAATCTTGAAAGCCAGAAGGGCCTAAGCAGGTTCAAGCAGATGCTAAGAGACCACAAATGTCAACCCAGATTACTATACACTGCAAAGCTTTCAATCAACATAGATGGAGAAAACAAAATATTTCATGACAAAACTAAATTTATGCAATATCTACACAGCAAACCAGCCCTACAGAAGATACTAAAAGGAAAACTCCAATCCAATGAAAACAACTTCACCCAAGAAAACATAGCATACATATAATATTCCAACAAAAATTAAAAGAAAACAAGCAATGAAACACAGTAAGACCACCGACTCCAATATGAAAGGAACTAACATTCAGTGGTCACTCTTACCTATCAACATCAATAGACTCAACTCCCCAATAAAAAGACACAGACTAACAGAATGGGTGCAGAAACAGGATCCAACATTCTGCTGCATCCAAGAAATGCACAACTGCAACAAAGATAAACAATACCTCAGAGTAAAGGGCTAGAAAAATATCTTTCAAGCAAACAGAACTGAAAACAAGCAGGTATAGCTATCGTAATGTCTAATAAAATAGAGTTTCAACCAAAATTAATCAAAAAAGATGAGGAGTGACACTACATTCTCATCAAAGGAAAAATCCACCAAGAGGACGTCACAATTCTGAGCATCTATGCCCCAAATACAAGAGTGCCTACATTCATAAATTAAACATTACTAAAACTTAAATCACACATCGATCCCAACACCTTAATAGTGGGAGACGTCAATACCCCACTTTTACCAAGGGACAGATCATCTAAACACAAGCCTAATAAGGAAGTAAAGGCACTTACAGACGTACTAACTTAAATAGACCTAATAGATGACTACAGAACTTTTCACCCAAACTCAAAAGAGTCTATCTTCTTTTCAGCACCTCATGGAACCTTCTCCAAAATGGACGATACAGTTGATCACAAAGCAAGTCTCAACAGATACAAGAAGTTTGAAATAATCCCCTGTATTCCATCTTACTACCATGGACTAAAGCTGGACCTAAACAACAATGGAATTAGACAAAAGCCTACAAGCACATGGAAACTGAACAACTTGCTGCTTAATGCTAACTGGGTTAAGGAAGAAATAAAGAAAGAAATTTAAGACTTCCTTGAATTCAACGAAAATGAAGGTACAACATACCCTAATTTATGGGACACAATGAAAGCAGTGTTCAGAGGAAAACTCATAGAACTAAGTGCCTTCACTAAGAAATTTGGGACATCTCATACAAGCAACTTAATGGCCCAATGGGAAGCCCTAGAGAAAAAAGAAGTAAATACACCCAAGAGGAGCAGACTGCTAGAAATAATCAAACTCAGGGCTGAAATCAATCAATTAGAAACAAATAAAACTATTCAAAGAATCAATGAAACCAAGAGCTGGTTCTTTGAGAAAATCAACAAAATAGACAAACGTTTAGCCAAATTAAAAGACAGAAAGAAACTATCCAAATCAGCAAAATCAGAAATGAAAAGGGGGACATAACTACAGACACCAAGGAAATCCAAACAAACATTAGGTCATACTACAGAAGCCTATATTCCACGAAATTCAAAAATCTAAAAGAAATGGACAATTTTCTTGGTAGATTCCATCTACCAAATCAAGTCAAGATCATCAAGAAAGATTGAATAGTCCTATATCCCCCAAGGAAATAGAAGTAGTCATCAACAGTCTCACTTCCAACAAAAGCCCTGAGCCAGATAGATTCAGTGCAGAATTCTACCAGACCTTCAAAGAAGTGCTAACTCCAATTCTCTCCAAACTATTCCACAAAATAGAAACAGAAGGAACATTACCAAACTCATTCTATGAAGCCACAGTCACCTTGATACCTAAACCACACAAAGACCCAACAACAACAACAAAAAAAAAAAAACAGAACTTCAGACCTATCTTTCTTCTGAACATTGATTCAAAAATTCTCAATAAAATCCTTGCAAACTAAATCCAAGAACACATCAAAGATATCATCGACCATGACCAAGTAGGCTTCATCCCAGGCATGCAAGGGTGGTTCAACATATGGAAATCCATCAATGTAATCCACCACATAAACAAACTGAAGGAGAAAAACCACATTATCATCTCATTGGATGCTGAAAAAGCATTTGACAAAGTCCAACACCCATTCATGTTTAAAGTCTTGGAGAGATCAGGGATACAAGGCACATAACTAAACATAGTAAAGGCAATATACAGCAAGCCTATAGCCAACATCAAACTCAATGGAGAGAAAATTAAATCAATCCCACTGAAATCAAGGACAAGACAAGGCTGCCCACTCTCTCCATATCTCTTCAACATAGCACTTGAAACCCTGGCCAGAGCAATAAGACAACTAAAGGAGATCAAGGGGATACAAATCGGAAAAGGTCAAAGTGTCACTATTTGCTGATGATATGATAGTATACATGAGATACCCCAAAAATTCAACCAGAGAACTCCTCCAGCTGATAAACACCTTCAGCAAAGTGGCAGGATACAAAATCAACTCACAAATTTCAGAAGCCCTCCTGTATAGCAAAGACAAAGGGCCGAGAAAGAAAACAGGGAAACAACACCCTTCACAATACCTACTAATAACATAAAGTACCTTGGGGTGACACTAACCAAGCAAGTGAAACACCTGTTTGAGAAAAACTTCAAGTCTCTGAAGAAAGAAATTGAAAAAGATATCAGAAGTTGGAAAGATCCCCTGTGCTCATGGATTAGTAGGATTAACGTTGTGAAAATGGCCATCCTGCCAAAAGTAATCTACAGATTCAATGCAATTCCCATCAAAATATCAACTAAATTCTTTATATACCTTGAAAAAAAGATTCTCTGCTTCATATGGAGAAATAAAAAACCCAGAATCTCCAAAATGATCCTGTATAACAACAGATCATCTAGAGGTATCTCCATCCCTGATCTCAAGCTGCACTACAGAGCAATAGTAATAAAGTCTCCATGGTATTGGCATAGAAACAGAAAGGAGGATCAATGGAACTGAATAGAAGACTCAGAAATAAACCCACACACCTATGAATACTGGATTTTTGACAAAGAAGCCAAAACCATTCAATGAAAAAAAAAAAAAAAAGACAGCATCTTCAACCAATGGTGCTGGTCCAACTGGATGTCTACATGCAGAAAAATGAAAATAGATCCATATTTATCATCCTGCACAAAACTAAAGTCCAAGTGGATCAAAGACCTCAACATAAGACCAGATACTCTAAATCGGTTATAAGAAAAATTGGGGAACAGCCTAGAACTCATAGGCACTGGAGACAACTTTCTGAACAGACCAACAACAGCACAGGCTCTAAGAGCAAAAATCAATAAATGGGACCTCATGTAGCTGAAAAGCTTCTGTAAAGCAAAGGACACTGTCATCAATACAAAACGACAGCCTACAGATTGGGAAAGAATCTTCACCAACCCTTTTTCTGACAGAGAGCTAATATCCAGTATATATAAAGAACTAAAGAAGCTGAAAAGTAGCAAACCAAGTAATCCAATTCTTCTTACCCTAGGTCCTACTTCTTGTGAGATCTGATAAGCTAGGAACAGATGGAAGGGGAGGAGGACCTCCCCATAAGTGGACTTAGAGAGAGGCAAAGAGGAGATGAGAGAGGGAAGGTGGGAATGGGGGAATGATGGAAGGAGGAACAGCTTGGACACAAAGTAAATAAACTGTAATTAATATGAAAAAATAAAAAAATTATATCAAAAAATGGGGAACAGAGCTAAACAGAATTCTCTGTAGAAGAATATTGAATGGCAGAGAAACACTTAAAGAAATGCTCAACTTCATTAGCCATCAGGGGAATGCAAATCAAAATGACCCTGAGATTTCACCTTACACCCATCAGAATGGCTAAGATGAAAAACTCAAGTGACAACACATGCTGGAGAGGTTGTGGAGAAAGGGGAACCCTTCTCCACTGCTGGTGGGAATGTAAACTGGAACAACCACATTGGAAGTCAATCTGGCGCTTTCTCAGACAATTAGGAATAGCGCTTCCTCAAGATCCAGCTATACCACTGCTAGGCATATACCCATAATTTGCTCAAGTACACAACAAGGACATTTGCTCAACCATGTTTGTAGCAGCTTTATTTGTAATAGCCAGAACCTGGAAACAACCCAGATGTCCATCAAGGGAAGAATGGGTACAGAAATTGTGGTATTTTTACACAATGGAATACTACTCAACAATCAAAAATGAGGAAATCATGAAATTTGCAGGCAAATGATGGGATCTAGAAAAAATAATTCTGATCTTTTCTGAGTGAAGTATCCCAGAAGGAGAAAGACAAACATGGTATATACTCGCTTAATATAGACCTATAAGATATGATAAACATAATTAAATCTATACACCTAAAGAAGACAAACAAGAAAGAAGACCCGGGGTAAGATGATCAATCCTCACTTAGAAAGACATATGGGATGTGCATTGGATGTAGGACAGGAGCCTCCCACAGAGGGCCTCTCAAAGACTCTACCTAGCCGTGTATCAAAGCAGATACTAAGACTCATAACCAAACCTTTTGCAGAGTGCAGGGAATCATATGGAAGAAGGGGGAGTTAGTATGATGGACCAAATATATCTGGGCACCGGGGTCTTTTCTGAGACTGACACTCTACCAAGGACCATGTATGGATATAACCTAGAACCTCTGCTTGGACGTAGCCCGTGGTAGCTCAGTAACCAATTGATTTCATATAGTAAGGGGAACAGGGACTATTTCTGACAGGAACTCAATGGCAGGCTCTTTGACCTCCCCACCCTCCAAGGGAGGAGCAGTCCTGCTAGGCCACAGAGAAGGACTTTGCAGCCAGTCCTGAAGATACCTGATAAAACAGGGTCAGATGAAAGGGGAGGAGGTCCTCCCCAATCAGTGGACTTGGAAAGGGGCAGGGAGGAGATGAGAGAGGGAGGGTGGAATTGGGAGGGAATAAGGGAGCAGGATACAGTTGGGATACAGAGTTAATAAAATGTAACTAATAAGAAAAAAAAAAAAAACTAAAATTAAAAAAAGTGTTGGAAGAAGAAAAGGGAAGAGAGAAATATTTAATTAAATCATAATATAAAAACAACAAAAAGAAATTTAATCTCATGCTCAATCTATTGCTTTCTTTGTCTCTGATTCTTCCTTCTCTGAGATATTTAAATCTAGTTTTCTTACCTAGAAATCCTACCTGGCATGCCATACACCACATAGGGTCTCTGCCCAGATTTATCTCTGTCTGTCTCTCGTATCTCTGTGTTTTTCTGTCTCTCTCTTCTTCCTCCCTTTCTCCCTCTTTCTCCCTCCCGCCCTCCACCCCTCCTCATAGAGTTCAGGTTCACCTCAAAATCCAACTACTGCTAGGGATTACCTTGATCTCCTGCCTCTACCTCCCATTTTTCATTTTCCTTGATTAGTTTTGTACCTTCATAACCTTTTTGGAGTGATGGTGATTGAGCTTAGGGTTTTGCATATGCAAGGCAAGCATTCTATTTACTAAGCAACACCCCAGCTTGCATTAGCTGCTTTAAAATTTGAAAATAATTTTTCCTACTCTTGTCTCCTTCCATATCCTCCTACCTTTCCATATCCATGTCTTCTTTTTCTCTCTCTTTAGACAATAAACAGGCAAATGCACAAAACAGAATACAACAGCAACAACAAAGAGAAACAAAAACAAAAAGCCTAAGGAGCATATACACAGAGAAATATTCACACATGCAAAACCCATAGAACCTCAAAATCTGAAACCATAATGCTATCTGTATAAAAAAGGTTTATGTCTATGTATATGTATGTATTTACTTTATATCCTGATTGTAGCTTCCTCCCTTGTCTCCTCCTGGTCCCCCCCTTCCTCCATCTTCCCCCACCTCCTCCCCTATTCCTCTGATAAGGAGAGCTCCCCACCAACAACAACCTATCCCAGCACAAGTCACAACAGGACTGACCACATCCTCTTTCCTCGTGTCTGGGTGAGGCAGCCCTGACAGTGGAAGTGATCAAAATGCAGGCAACAGAGTCCATGTCAGAGACAGTCTCTGCTCCCCTTACTAGGAATTCCACATGAACAGCAAGCTGCTGCTCATTGGCTACATCTGTATAGGGAGCCTAGGTCCAGCCGATGCACGGTCCTTGGTTGGTGCTTCATTCTCTGCAAGTCCCCCACCCCCAGGCCTTGGTTAGGTGGCTGTGTTGGCCTTTTTGTGGAGCTTCTGTCCCCTCCAGGTCCTTCTATTCTTTCTCCCACTTTCCCACAAGAATCCCTGTGCTCTGCTCAATGTTTGGCTGTGAATCTTGGCATCTGTTTTATTCTGCTGATGAGTAGAGCTTCTCAGAAGACAGCTATGTTAGGCTTCTATCTACAAGCATAGCAGAGTATAATAGTATCAGGGGTTGCTCTCTCCCATGAAGTAGGTCTGAGGTTGGTTTTACATTTTCTTAATTTCTGCTCTCCCTGCACATCTTGTAGGCAGGGTAAATTTTGAATGAAAATTTTTGTGGATGGGTTGGTATTGCATTCCCTCTACTAGGAGTCCTGTCTTGTTAAAGGGTGACCTCTTTCGCCTCCATGAACCCTAATACTAGGAATCTCAGCTAGAGTCACCCCATATCCTCTCAGAAGCCTAACCTATCTTAACCCTCCAGCTTGTTAGAGAGATGCCCTGCCCATGGCTTTTCTTCTCTTTGCAAGCCCTCTGATCTCCTACCACAGCTCTCCCCATGCCTCATCTCCACCCTCATTTCTATTTGTGCTTTCTCTCCTACCATATCAACTCTCTTCAATCACTTCTGCTGTCCATTCCAGCTCATCCTCTGAGTTAGATTTAAACATTCTCCTTTGGGTCTTCCTTCCTACTTATCTTCTTTGGGTCTGTGAATTGTAGAATGGCTATCCTGTACTAAATTGCTAAAATCAGCTTCTAAGTGAGCACATACCATGTATGTCTTTCTGGATCTGGATTACCTCACTCAGGGTATTCTTCTCTAGTTCATCCACTTCCCTAAAAGTTTCATAGATGTCCTTGTTTTTAAAAGCTGACTAGTATTCCATTGTGTAAATATACCACAGTTTCTTTATCCATTCTTTGGTTAAGGGACATCTGGGTTGTTCCCAGTATCTGAATATTACTAATAAAGCTGCTATGAACATAGTTGAGCAAATGTTTTTGTATTATGGACCATTGCTTAGGTATATGCTGAAGAGTGCTATAGATGGGTCTTGAGGTATGGCTCTTCACAATTTTTTTGAGAAAGAGCCAGATTGATTTTCAAAGTGGTTGTACAAGTTTGCACTTCTATTAGTTTTGGAAGAATGTTTCCCTTTCTCTATATCCTCGCCAGATTGTGCTGTCATTGGAGTTTTTTATCTTAGCCATTCTGATGGGTGTAAGATGGAATTTCAGAGTCATTTTGATTTTCATTTCCCTGATGACTAATGATGTTGAGTATTTCTTTTTTTAATTTATTACAATTTATTCACTTTGTACCCCAGCTATAGCCCTGTCCCTCCACCCCCTTTCAATCCTGTCTTCTTTCCCTCTTCTCCTGCCTTAACCCTCCCCCAGTTCATTGATAGGGGAGGTCCTTCTTCCCTTTCATCTTGACCCTACCCTATCAGGTCTCATCAGAACTGGTTGCATTTTCTTCCTCTGTGGTCTCCAAGTCTTCCCCCTACCTTACCTCAAGGAGAGGTGATCAAAGAGGCAGGCACTGAGATCAGAGACAGCGCCTGTTCCCCTTACTAGGACACCCACTTGAACACTGAACTGCCATGGGCTACATCTGAACAGAGGTTCTAGGTTATCTCCATGAACAGTTCTTGTTTGGAATATCAGTCTCAAAAAAGTCCCCTGGACCTAGATTTTTTGGTTCTGTTGCTCTCCTTGTGGAGCTGCTGTCTCCTCTACATCTTTCTATCTCCCCCTTCTTTCATAAGATTCCCTGTACTCTGCCCAAAGTTTGGCTATGAGCCTCAGCATCTGCTTTGTTACCCTGCTGGATAGTCTTTCAGAGGTCCTCTGTGGTAGGCTTCTGTCCTGTTCCCTGTTTACTCCCTCTTCCTATGTCCATCCCATTTGGCTTTCTGAATGAGGATTGATTGATCATCTTATCCAGGGTCCTCCTTCTTGCTGAGCTTCTTTAGGTGTATAGATTTTAGTATGTTTACTATATATTATATGTCTAATATCCACTTATAAGTGAGTATATGCCATGTGTGTCATTCTGCTTCTGGGATACCTCACTCAGGATGATCTTTTCTAGTTCCAGCCATTTGCCTGCAAATTTCATGATTTCCTTGTTTTTAATTGCTGTGTAGTATTCCATTGTGTAAATATACTACACTTTCTGTATCCATTCCTAAGTTGAGGGACATCTGGGTTTTGTCTAGATTCTGGCTATTATGAATAAAGCTCCTATGAAGATGGTTGAGCCAATGTCCTTGTTGTATACTTGAGCATGTTTTGGATATATGCCTAGGAGTGGCATAAATGGATCTTGAGGTACCACCATTCTGTAATGCTTCTTGGACATTTAAGATTCCTCTATTGAAAATTCTCTGTTTAGCTCTGTGTCCCATTTTTAACTTGGATTATTTGGTTTGTTAATGTACAGTTTCTTGAGTTACATATATTTTGGATATTTGTCCTTTGTCAGATGTCGGGTTGGTGAAGGCTGCCATTTTTGCTCATCCTACAGATGGTATCTACTTTTAAGATCACCTAATTTTTTTGAAATTGATTACTGATTACTGGGCTTCTTGGAGCACATTTATAATTTCTGCACTCTGAAAGCTGAGGATGAAAATTCATAAGTTCAAAGCCTGCTAGACAGAGAAAGCTTTTCTCAAAATAGGAGAAACCTAAAAAGATACATCATTATAAGACACCAAATATGTTCATCTATATTACAAATAACACTATTATTTGGCCAAATTGTTGCCTATTCTTTTTTGATTTCCACAGTTGTCTATAGTTCTTTGTGTGGAGTTAAGACTCATGGGTTATTCTTGGTCAAGTTTGGAATGTTAATTGCTATTATTCATGTTCCTCTCATGTTTGGCAAATCATATTTGTGATACTGTCTGAGTCGAGCATATCATATTACAAGATGACATGATCATATAGCAAATTCCCTAATCTTCTGGCTTTTTTAATCTTTGCAACCTCTTTTTCATAGTCTTTTCTGAACCTTAGATGTAAGACACTTTTTTAGATGTATCC
Source organism: Meriones unguiculatus (assembly GCF_030254825.1). Lineage (NCBI taxonomy): Eukaryota > Metazoa > Chordata > Mammalia > Rodentia > Muridae > Meriones > Meriones unguiculatus. Next base: position 36,196,831 of record NC_083367.1, on the reverse strand, counting down.
GTTGGAAATGGACATACAACTTATTTATTTAGTTAGTTAGTTAGTTAGTTTTAAATTTCTATTATTAGTTACATTTTATTAACTCTGTATCCCAGCTGTATCCTGCTCCCTTATTCCCTCCCAGTTCCACCCTCCCTCCCTCCCTCATCTTCTCCCTGCCCCTTTCCAAGTTCACTGATTGGGGAGGACCTCCTCCCCTTTCATCTGACCCTGTTTTATCAGCTATCTTCAGGAATGGTTGTAAAGTCCTCCTCTGTGGCCTAGCAGGACTGCTCCTCCCTTGGAGGGTGGGGAGGTCAAAGAGCCTGCCATTGAGTTCCTGTCAGAAATAGTCCCTGTTCCCCTTACTATGGGAAACCAATTGGTTACTGAGCTACCACAGGCTTCATCTGAGCAGAGGTTCTAGGTTATATCCATACATGGTCCTTGGTGGAGTGTCAGTCTCATAAAAGACCCCTGCCCAGATATATTTGGTCCTTGTGGAGCTCTTATCCTTTCCAGGTCAAACTAACTTCGCCTTCTTTCATATGATTCCCTGCACTCTGCAAAAGGTTTGGTTATGAGTCTTAGTATCTGCTTTGATACACTGCTAGGTAAAGTCTTTCAGAGGCCCTTTGTGGTAGGCTCAGGTCCTGTTACTTGTTTTCTCCTATGTCCAATGCACATCCGTTTGTCTTTCTAAGTAAGGACTGATCATTTTACCCCAGCTCCTCTTTCTTGTTTATCTCCTTTAGGTGTATAGATTTTATTATGTTTATCATATCTTATAGGTCTATATAAGTGAGTATATACCAGGTGTGTCTTTCTCCTTCTGGGATACCTCACTCAGAATGATCTTCTCTAGATCCCACCATTTGCCTGCAAATTTCTTGATTTCCTCATTTTTGGTTGCTGAGTAGTATTCCATTGTGTAAAAATATCACAATTTCTGTATCCATTCCTCCATTGATAGACACCTGGATTGTTTCCAGGTTCTGGCTATTAAAAATAAAGCTGTTACAAACATGGTTGAGCAAATGTCCTTGTTGTATACTTGAGCAAATTTGAAAATAGATCCATATTTATCACCCTGCACAAAACTAAAGTCCAAGTGGATCAAAGACCTCAACATAAAACCAGATACTGTAAATTGATTAGAAGAAAAAGTCGGAAAGAGCCTAGAAATCATTGGCACAGGAGACAACTTCCTGAACAGAACATCAACAGCACAGGCTCTAAGAGCAACAATCAACAAATAGGACCTCATGAGACTAAAAAGTTTCTGTAAAGCAAAAGACACTGTCATCAGAACAAAATGACAGCCTACTGACTGGGAAAGGATATTCACCAACCTTATATCTGACAGAGGACTGATGTCCTGAAAATATTAAGAACTAAAGAAGTTAAAAAGCAATAAATCAAGTAATCCAATTAAAAAATGGGGAACAGAGGTAAACACAGAATTCTCTGTAGAGGAATATAGAATGGCAGAGAAACACTTAAAGAAATGCTCAACATCCTTAGCCATCAGGGACATGCAAATCAAAATGACCCTGAGATTTCACCTTACACCCATCAAAATGGCTAAAATCAAAAACTCAAATGACAACACATGCTGGAGAGGTTGTGGAGAAAGGGGAACCCTCCTTCATTGCTGGTGGGAATGTAAACTGGTACAATCACTTTGGAAGTCAATCTGGCACTTTCTCAGACAATTAGGAATAGTGCTTCCTCAAGACTCAGCTATACCACTCCTCGACATACAACTTTGGGTTCTGATAGATTTTGGCTTTTTATAGTGGTCACTGTCTTTTGCAAAGAGAAGTTTCTTTGACGAAGGGTGAAGACTATGCTTGTCTGTGGGCATAAGGAAAATATTTATGATTATTGTTAAGGATTATGTTGTTTTAGTGAATTAATATTCTCAGGTTCTTCTCCAACAATCCTGACCTTTATACTAACAAATAGTTAACTAGATTTTCAGTAGCAAACATGGTATACTTCTTGTTGAGCATATCTTCATTCCAGCTGAGAGCTGTTGCTTACTACCACTATATATACCCCACTACTAAACTCTTAAAATCAGTGTGCCATGTTGGTTATTGATGCTGTTCATAGTCATTTTACCTGTGTAGGACTGTTGGCTGTCTCCTTCCTTTGGAAGCTTATATGATGCCTTCTGGTGCCATGAAAGCTGTTTCTCATGTATGGGATATTTAGGTCAGTTCCAACTCACGGGTGTTTGGAACACTGTTTCTGAAGTGCTTGATGTCTTTAGAAACAAAGACACACCTTTCGCTACATTTAAGCCTAGATTTTCTTTCATGATAGAAATTTTGCTCCTTAATTTTAGGTAGTGTGTGTGTGTGTGTGTGTGTGTGTGTGTGTGTGTGTGTGTAAGTCACTGGTACATTTTTCTGAGCAGGTCTTTAATTTGAACATTTCAATGCCAGTATGGCTTCATGTATTACTTTGAGAGTAAATGCACATTGCTGATAAAGGGGAGCATGTGGTTATATGCCTGTTTGCCTAAACCTTCAAAAGGTGTCTTACTTAGGAAATAGCCCCAGCTCTCATTATGCATTAATTAGATGCCTTCTGTGTTTCATTTAGTAACTAAGAATACTTCTGTTAGCCAAAGGCATCTAGATAGCAATCCAGCTTCCACCGAAGGGAAACTCAAATGTTTTGTGATTTTTTTAGATTCCCATTATGGAGCAACAAAAATCAGGACTGGAAGACTCAGTTATGAAATACTGAAGCTTGGGGCTTAGATTTCTCACTAGAAGCTCTGCTGGGAACCTAGGTTGGTTCTCTGAACTCAGTCAAATGTTGCAAGCCCTTTACACCTAACAATGATATGTAATTTATTGCTCATTATGGTTTTTAACACCCACCATGTCTCTGCATTGTAAGGAGAGAGATAACAAGCTTTGCATTCACGAAAAGGGGCCAAAAAAATGTAGATCCTTCCCTAGTGACGATTCCATTCAAAGAGCATCTTTGCCATGGATCATATATGCAAAACTTCCTAATGTCTGTCTTGAAGACTAAGATTTAAAAGCACTGGCAAAATTAATAGGAATAAAAATAACTTTTGCACACTGACAATTCATTGTTTTTAACAGGCAGTGTGTGTGTGATGCACTCACAATTGAAGTTTAATCTCTATTCTTTCTCTGCTAATAGAAGTGTAATTTAAAAATATTTCTCCTTTGTTACAAAGGACATAAGATAGGTGGGAGTAAACCATGGGACAGATATGAGCTATTTCAGAACCAAAGTAACAGCTATAGAATTTAAAAAAGAATGGTCCACCTTTTCAGATAAATCATCTCAAATTAAGGAAAGAAATCCTGTTCAGATTCTATGCTTTGCTTGAAAGTATTTCTTGTCAAACCGTCAGAAGTTTTCATTTCCTCCACATGCGTTGCCTCAGCCAGGACTCAGCGCTGAGAGGAGGCATTTCTTTTAATGCCCTGGTAAAAGTTAATGCCCTGTATAATAGACTGAAGAGCAGCTTGACTCAAACCATTCTCATTCACTCATGGACAGGAGATTTGATTTGAAGGTTGAGTTAGTCCTAAAAACAACTGTGCCGGGTCAAAATCTGGTTAAATCAGTTTAGACACTGTTCCAGCAGTGTTTATTGTTTAACTTTTGGCCCAAATGTCAGCAGGCATTGAAAGCTTCAGAGGAAAGGAGAGACAATGATTTTCCTGATTTCATTTTGTAACATATTTAATTATTGATGGACCCTACCATTTTTGCAGAGGCAATTATGTCCTCTTTTCTAAGGGTTAGGCATACTGGATTCTCCATCATGTCACCTCCCCATGAGTCACTTTTCAAGTACAGTGTACATTGTGGCATGGTTATTCTGGCTTCTTTGACTGGGCAATGGAAGACAAAATTACCTGAGAAAGGTATAAGACATAATATTGCAATAATTTTTCTTGTTACTGTCCGTTCAATTGTGTCAAAGGTGCCACCCCTGTTCCAGTTGAATGCTTGACCCCCCGACACATCTTGGTAGATCACAGAAAGCCAGCCCTTAGATCTTCCGGGTGGTCCTCTGCACTTTAGCCAGTGACCTCTATGCCCTTGCTTCTAAGGCCCTGCCTGATACTATAAAATAGCAAAATAACCGCCTGAGTTAGTGGGGAACCAAACTTGACTCAATAAAAAGTGTGCATAGCTCAGAAGGCCCTGTGAGATGCATGCAGCCTGAGAAATTAGTGCTGGTAGGCAAGGTCTTTTCCTTTCTATCCCATAGGCCTAATTAGTTTGTGCAAATACTGCTCAGTCAAGACAGATCAGAAGATGAGAGCCAATCCCCATGATGAAGAGAGTAGCTCTGCTTTTGGCTTCTGGATGAGGGCATCACAAACAAGACTTAGTTTCTGTCTTTTTTTTTTTCTTACGATCTTTCTGTATGTTTAAACATTATTTGAAATGGTTCGAATTATAGTGCACATTTATATTGCTTTGTTCGTATTGAAGAAAGTTACAGGTTAAGGTTTGATCCGACTACATAATTGTAAAACAGGTTTTTGTGTCAATAAAAAGGAGTTGATTAAGGTGGAGAGAGATGGCTCTTTGGGTATAGTGCTTGCTGAGCAAGTATGATGACCTGAATTGAGATCCCAGAACTCATATAAAAGCCAAGAAAGAAAACTTCCAACTATGGTCTTTACACTGTGATGGCAGAGACAAAGTCCACGTGGTTTGCTGACCAGCCATACTAGGCAAAACTATACACTTCGGGCTCAGGAAGAGACCTAGAGGACAATGATAAAGGAAGAGATTTAACATCAACTTCTGGCCTACACAAATAAAGTTGGCATATGCACCTGTATGCACACACATTTGCACACACATGCACACATATAATAGTTACCTAATAGTAAAAACTCCTCAGTTTTACTATTTATTTTTTTCAGTTCCTACACCTCCAACCCAGAAACATACATTTACACACAAATAGGCATCTGCTTTGAAAAATAAGCAGAATTTATGGGCTACAGTCAGAGCTCCCTACGCTCTAACTTTCTGTCTACTTTCCATGCTGCTCAAAACACGCTGAGGTGCTAAAAAAAATTTTTAGAAGGTCTTCTCATAAGTTTTAGATCACCACTACTGAAAAAGTTAACTTCAGGCTATTGTTTTCATAATTAAAACACCAATTTCCACGTGTTGTTTTTGTTTTTTCCAACATGAGCCTCTCCCTTTCTGTGATGCAGAACTGGTCCACGTGGGACCTTTCCTGTGGGAAAGGCAGAGAAGGCTTCTCATTTTCAAATTCATTTTGCTCCTCATAGATAGGATTGGAAGGAAACCCCCAGGAGGCCCTCCTCAGTCCTATCACTGAGGTGTGATATCAGCACAGAAGCACACAGAACAATCCCCAATGCTTCCTGTTTGTTAACACTACCTTGACTACAGGCAGTTGCATCAAAGAAAGCAGTTTCAGTGAGTGTAGGGTGCCTCTCTCCTTGGAGTTCTGGAAACAAGTATTTCCAAACAGCATAGCTATCTTTCAAAACTGGCTACTTCAGCTCAGTTTCTCTTCAGCGTCGGCCTCCAAATGAAAATATGTAGAGTAAAGCTCATCCAGGCTACTGGTTCGTAGGCCAAAAGGAAACTATGCGGCTGATCCTGTTTGCAGATTTGCAAAATGCATTTATTTTTCATTATCATTTCTGTAGCTGTTTCTTATGCAGCAAGAGCTAACTTGTAACAGTGAGACCTAAGTCAATACAAGCTACCTACATTTCATGAGACCCCCAAACTGGCTAGAAGGAACATCCATCCGTCTTTGCCCTGCTTTGTAGAATTGCAGCTTTCTTACTCCCCCCTGAAAAACAAAACAAAACAAAACAAAACAAAAAACAAACAAAAAAACACTCTATAGTGTGCTCATAAACTGTGTCAGCCAGTCTAAGATACAGGCAAAAATATCTTTTTCTCTTTTTTTTTTTTTTTTTGAATTGTTACACTTTGTTTTTTTTTTTTTTTGTTTTTTTATTTTATTTTATTTTATTTTTATCAGTTACATTTTATTAACTCTGTATCCCAGCCGTGTCCCGATCCCTCATTCCCTCCCAGTCCCTCCCTCCTTCCCTCCCTCCCTCCCTCATCTCCACTGTGCCCCTTTCCAAGTCCACTGATAGGGGGGACCTCCTCCCCATTCATCTGATCCTGTTTTATCAGGTATCTTCAGGACTGGCTGCAAAGCCCTCCTCTGTGGCCTAACAGGACTGCTCCTCCCTTCGGGGGTGGGGAGACCAAAGAGCCAGATGTCCATCAACGGTGGAATGGGTACAGAAATTGTGGTATTTTTATACAATGGAATACTACTCAGCAATCAAAAAGGAGGAAATCATGAAATTTGCAGGCAAATGGTGGGATCTAGAAAAGATCATTCTGAGTGAAATATCCCAGAAGGAGAAAGACAAACATGGGATATACTCACTTATATAGACCAGTAAGATATGATAAACATAATGAAATCTATACACCTAAAAAAGATAATCAATTGAACAGACATGGGGTAAGATGATCAAACCTCATTTAGAAAGACAGATGGGATGTGCATTGAACGTATGACAGGAGTCTACTGAGCGCATCTGAAAGACTCTAACTAGCAGTGTTTTCAAAGCAAAGACTCATGACCAAACCTTTGGCAGAGTACAGGGAATCATAAGAAAGAAGGGGAGTTTGTCTGATGGGGAAAGGATAGGAGCTCCACAAGGACCAAATATATCTGGGCACAGGGTCTTTTCTGAGACTGACATTCAACCAAGGACCATGTATGGATATAACCTAGAACCTCCACTCAGATGTAGCCTGTGGTAGCTCAGTAACCAATTGGTTTCCCAAAGTGAGGGGAACAGGGACTATTTCTAACAGGAACTCAATGACAGGCAAAAATATCTTAATGGCCATCTGTCCCTTGATTTACTGGTCACATTGCATGCTTTTTGTGAGGTACCTTTCTGCCTTGAGTAGAGAACCACAAAACATTGCCTACATAGGAGAATGCACTCATGATAGGTTCTTGGGCCTCGATGAAATGGGTATTCATGTAGTGATCACATCATTGGTGGATACCATCTTTTCAGCCCTTGAGTGTCTCTGCAATGTGCAATTTTGTGTTTGCTTCTTATGGTCTTGAAACCTCAGAATTAAAACAGAAGACTCTTTTTCATTCTGCAATGACAAAGCAGTTGACAAAAGAATTCCTTTTTTTTTACATCCCTGGAAAGATTCCCATTTTTATCTTGTACAAAAATATCTACATGTGTATATATACATATAAGAGGATTGTAATTTATGTATTTCTCTGTAGCTAGCTTTTCAATATATTGTGTGTGTTATTTGACATAAAATTTCTACACTATTACAAGGTAATAATATAACTTGAATTTTAATTCATTTATTAAAGTGTGTGTTTCTCTGTATGTTTATGTGTGTGCACGCATGTGTGTGTGTGTGTGTGTATACACAGTATACTCATGATATAGTGTACATATAAAGGTCAGATGACAATTCTCAGGAGTCCTTTCTCCCATGCCATCTTCTGAGATCTGGTCTGCAGTGAAGTGTCCCTAACGACTGAGCAATTTTACAGACCTTAACTTGCCAGAATTCATTCATCTCATGTATTCAACACAATAAACCAAATTCTTTCTCTTCAAATTTGCAGTTGATCGCAGCCTTGATATTTGCAATATTCCTGCCTCTATGATTCTATGTAAAACATAGGTTTATGACTTCATTTTTTATATTTAATATTAGTGATGATAGAGCTTGTTATTTATATATTTTTAACCAAGAATCTTATTTTTATCAAGTCAAGCCAATTGAGAGTAAATTGGAAACAATAAAAGAGTTCTTATGATGCACTGTACCTCACTGAAAGAATCACTTTACTGGATATAGTCATTAATCAGGTGTGCAGTGGATACTCAGCATTGTTCTCTGTGCAGAGAGGACTAATGAAGAATTATGTGGTGCTGTCTGTGGCATTTAACAGCCTACTTCCTAGTGGACAACATGAATACACACAAATAAGTAAGTAATAAGGGATCTGTACTAGAGGATAAATGATTGTCTTCATCATTCAGAAGTGGCTGAGGCTGAAGTTTCATGGCTTGCAGCACAGCCTCTAGGCTCATATTAGATATTTTAATATGCCTACACCAGGCATGGGACTTTTCATCGGTAAGCATGAGCTACTAATGACATTCTAACACACTTTGTAAAGTTAGTGACACTACTTCACAGTGCAGGATCCAAACAAATCAGGCTGTTATCGCTTTTTTTTTTTCTTAATCAGAATTTGAGACAGACCACACTCTAAAATTCCCTAAATTTCTATTCAGTGATGCTGAAATATAATTTCTTCAAACTTATGTATATCATGATAACCTTGAACATATCTTTAAATCCTTTTACTTATTAAAACCAATTTCATGTTTAGTATACCTAAATTCCAAGACACATAACTTATATGCACTCCTTTTTCAAGGTGTGCGTATTGAAACAAGAGCCATTATCTATTTATTTATTTATTTCAGATTCAATTTTAATGGTAGCTGATAAACATAAATAAGATTTAACATAATATTCTAGAGTTCATCACCTGCCAAACAAATTAGTCTGTCTTAATGGCTATCCGTGCACCTCTATTCATATGGTTTTAATTTGTTTACAAGTTTCCTGAATTGAAACAGTGTTAAACATGATATAATCCCTATATGCAGCCAGACATTTTGATTCCAACTGAATTTGCTTATGGTATTTTTTTGGGGGGTTAGGATCAAATGATCTCATATAACTTCAATCATAGATGGCAAATCATCGTATTTTAGGACTTAAAAAAAAGGTTTACTATTATGGAGTTGGGTTTCTCTAGGCTCTCCTACTGTAGAGTCCTGTTCTTTTAAATTGTTGGGGCTGATGCAAAAGCATGGGTTGACAATGTCATGCTTATATAAATAAAATCTTCAGTCTCATTAATCATGTGAGTGTTTTGATTTTTTTCAGGGCAGACAGCATTGTAGAGAATTATAGAGACTTTCAATCATGAAGGATTTGTGTTTATTTCTTATGTGTTTTTTTTATGGTAGTTAGCAGAGATTTTAACCACCAGAGTAGATAGCCATTTTGGTTATGTTCTATATAGTACTCTTGATAGTGAGGACACACTTAGTACTATTCATGACCCTTTGTTATTCACCCACATTTCATAGCTTTCTGGTTATGAGATAAGCAATGTCCTAATATATTTATTTAACCTGCTGCAAGGTACAGTGTGGCTTATTAGAACTTAGTTATTTGTAATACTTTTATCTCCGTACATCTACACAGTGTACTTGCTCTCCTCACTTTCTCTCTGTTTCTCTGTCTCTCTCTTTGTCTCTGTGTCTCTCTCTGTGTCCTGTTCTGTGTCTCTCTGTCTCTATGTCTCTGTCTCTGTGTCTCTTTGTCTTTCTCCCTGTCTCTCTGTCTCTTAAAGAAGAACCTTACCTGGGCAAAAATAAATTGGTTCTAACCCACAATTACATCTTTTGGTATATGATGACTTGCTTGATTCATAATTTGCTAATTTGAGAGTTTAGGAAATGAGGTCAATTCCTGAACTCTATTCCTTTGAGCTTAATAACATGGGATATATCCAGGATTAAATATAAAGAACTTATGAATTTTTGTGCTTGTCACTTCTTTAAAATGGTTCAAGAAACAATACATCAATTATGGTTAAAAAAAGAAGCAGTTGTTACACAATTCTGTGTCACAGATGTTCTGTGAAATGTGTAATAATGTGTGTGTCCTAAGATAATTTTGTTGTACAAACATTATGGAATACACTTCCACAATCCTTGATGCTCTGACTTACTGTGAATCTGTGCCATATAATTTACATACTTCTCCTAGGTATGACCTGTATGTTCATGTCAATATTCTGAGTTGTATGTAATTACAACACAATGTTAACTATGTACTTATATGTGAACATATGAAAAATAGAATGAAGATAGATACAAAAGACAGAATCTGTATACCCAAACTGCCACATAAAATAAATGGAGCTTACTGCTACTCTGTCTGATCAGAAAGTCAGTAAGCATGAAGCTAATCACAGGAACATTATGGACTATGAAGACAATGACTCCTTCTCCTCAGCACCCACGGGGCTTAGAGTTCCCCATGAATGATGGAGCCCCAAGAATCCCTGTCCCATCTATAATCTGTAATTGTCTGAAGACAGGCCTAATCTTGTGCAGAAGAGGGCAGACAATTTCAGGTTCAGTAAGTTCTTGAATGCAAAGGCCATGTCTACATGACAGTGCTCCTTATCATCTAGCTCTCATCTTCCTTCGGCTCCACGCTTCACAAGGCCCCTGTGCTTAAGAAAGAGTAGATTCTTATATTCATAGATTTGTAACCAATCTCCTCTATGACAGTACTGTAAAGGAGAACAAATCTCACCAAATACCTCACTGGTATTACTATACACTTTAAGAAAAATCTCTTAAGATCCTAGCACTGAGAATACATACAAATTTTTACCTCCCTTTTCTCATATACCTCAATGTGAGTTTTCGTGAGAAGTTAACATCACAATTTTTTAAAGCAAAGCTTATTTTAAAACGTTAAAGTATTATGACAATATTCTCTGTGACTACTCACTCTTCTTGGTGAAAAATACATCTTTAGAAAAGAACAAAATATATCCTTCCATTACCAGATCAAATCTTTTCACTCACAAACTTTTTTTTTTTAAAGTCCTGTGATCTGAAAGTGAAGCCAGGTTCCCTTCGTCCTTATTAATTTGGAAAGTGTGATTGCCATTGCACTTCTAGAAATATTTCTTTTGCCAGTGCAGAGGAAATTGCATGTCAATTTTTAAATATCATTGCGCATATTTTTAGCCAAACCTAGCTCTGTGTGACACTTCACTAAAGTGTGAATGCAAGGCAAAAGGAAGATTCTCTGCCCTTTGCATGCCAAGTATGCAACCATAACCTGGATCCTTTCAGGTGAAAAGCACCCGATTGTCAGGAAGAATTAAAACAGTACCATTTCATGCCGGGTTTTCACATTTATTTTATCATGAAGATTGTGGGACAATAGAGCAAGACTTCAGGCCCTTTCCTGGCTTGTTATTGCCAAAGGACCCAAATATCAAGCTCCCAGAGAGAGATTCTGATTAAGTTTGGAAGTAATGTTTATATCAGTGATAGTCCCAACAAGTATCATCTATTTTCAGCTGAATTTTAAAACCAACAAATTGCTTCAGATTTTCTTAAACATTGCTTTTCATTGAATAATGTTACTGCTATTGTGTTTATTCCTTACACATTGTTTTTTTTTTTTAATATTTTAAACTTATTTATTGGTTCTTTGTGAACTTCACATTATGTACTCAAATTTCACTCATCTCTCCATCCCCTCCTTTCCACCTCCACCCTTAAAAATTCCCCCCAAAAAGAGGAAAAAATATCTCATTTTGGAAGCTGTAGTAAGTCACAGAATGTCCCACAGCATATCCTTTTGTCCACACTTCTGTGCTTGCAAACCTTCATTGCAATGACTCACTGAAAGGCCCCTGGCCTCTGCTACTCTTTCAATATCTGAACCTCACTGGAACTCCTCTTGGATATCCTGTTGTTGTGCTATGTCATATGATCCTGTAGTTTTGGATTTGTAGGACGGGCACCTTTATACACTCCAGCAGTTCATTAATGGACTTGGGTGGGACAATTCAAAGCCTTGGGTCTGGGCCTGAGAGGAATCTGAGCTGGTGAGCCCACACGACCTCCTGCGCTCATGCCCTCAGGGCTGGCTGATCAGCAACAAGTGCTGGCTCCACCCTGCTGCCCAGGTGAGGTACAAGGCCTGCTCTGCCAAGGGCTTGCAGCTGGTGTGGGTCAGGCCTGCTCTCTTGCTCTCATTACCACCATGGCCTGGTCTCTCACCTGCTGCAGATGGAGAGGGACAAAGGGGAAGTAGGATATCTCTTCCTTAAAGCCACCTCATGGGCGACCTAGTAGGGCCAGTCCTCCCATGCCTGCATCCTGGTGGCTGGCTCACTCCCAATGTGCTGGTACTGCACCTGACTAGGAGCAGGTTCAGCTCCTTCGCTCTCACGCCTCGGGGGCGTGACGCCCAGGGGAGGGAATGGGGCCAGTTCTGCACAGCTCTGAGTCATCAACATATTCCAGGGCAGTTGGCCAGACCAGGGACACCAAATGCTTAGCCTTTGGTGATAACAGACCCCTGCTGCTGCAGGGCCACAGTCCCAGACAGGACACCTGACGGCAGCACAGACCAGGACCCCACCATGGTTCCAGGTGGCATCAGCAGCTACTCAAATAAGGCTGTTCCTCAAGACCCTTTAGTCTTCAGTCTCTTCATTGTGCCCACATCCTTCTGTTTCTCTTTCTCTTCCACTTCCTTACTACTTACTTACTTCTTTTAGTGGCACCTGGGGTTTCTGAATGTCTGGCATCATCTCAGGAGTGGTCTCAGGGGTGCTACACTCTGCTTGTGCATTTTGGTGCCAGGCAGGGATTATATTGGGTATGCTCTGCTCCTCGGACCAATGCAGTGTCCCCAACTGATGGTCATTCAGGGTAGCTCCCTGTCCAGGCCCCATTGCAACAATCTGGTAGTCATTTGGGGCTTGCTCTTTGCCTGGCCAGCCCAAGTAGCCCCTGTGAGGGTCATCTGTTTCCAGGTCACCCGGCCCGAGGCTGTGAATTCCCGGACAGAATTCTAGTCTCTGGTTTGCCCCCCACCTTGGGAGCCCATCCAGGCATACCTAGTGCCCAGCTGGTGGTTGTCTCAGGTTAGCTCCTTGTTTGATACCCCTGGCGCCAGACTGGTCGTGGTCTCAAGCTCTCTTTTTTTTTTTTCAGGGAGTGTTGGGCTACAACTCACGCAGATGTTCATAAATCAGAACAAGGAGCACAGACCTAGTCTCTCTCTTCTCTGTCACTTACTGATGCACACGTGACACAGCATCCATGCCCTCAATGCCTGTCGGGAGCAGATTCCTTACACAAAAGATGTATAATGAGGTATCATGTCCTCAGCTAGATACTAGATGTAATGGTACAAGCATTGCGGTGCTCTCATTGTGTGTAGCACATTTCCAGATGAACTGTTACCTGAAGTCTTCACATCTCATGCTACAGACAAAGATTCAGTACCTTTCTTAAAATAATTAAAGGTAATATTCCATTGTGAAGATGCACCACAATTTCTGTATCTATTCTTCAGTTGAGGGTCATCTGGGTTGTTTCCAGCTTCTGGCTATTACAAATAAAGCTGCTACAAACACGGCTGAGCAAAGGTCCTTATTGTTTACTTGAGGCTTTTTTGGAAATATGCCTAGGAGTGGTATAGCTGGATCTTGAAGAAATGCTATTCCTAGTTGTCTGAGAAAGCTCCACATTGACTTCCAAAGTGGTTGTACAAGTTCACATTCCCACCAGCAATGAAGGAGGGTTCCCCTTTCTCCACAACCTCTCCAGCATGTGTTGGCACTTGAGTTTTTATCTTAGCCATTCTGATGTGTGTAAGGTGAAATCTCAGGGACATTTTGATTTGCATTTCCTTGATGACTAATGTGGTTGAGCATTTCTTTAAGTGTTTCTCTGCCATTCAATATTCCTCTATCAAAAATTCTCTGTTTAGCACTGTTCCCCATTTTTTAATTGGATTACTTGATTTGTTGCTTTTTTAACTTCTTTAGTTTTTTATATATACTGGATATCAGCCCTCTGTCAGATACAGGGTTGGTGGAGATCCTTTCCCAATCTATAGGTAGTTGTTTTGTTCTGACAACTGTGTCCTTTGCTTTACAGAAGCTTTTCAGTTTCATGATATCCCATTTATTGATTGTTGCTGTTAAAGCTTGTGCTGTTGGTGTTCTGTTCAGGAAGTTGTCTCCTTTTCCAATGAGTTCCAGACGCTTTCCCACTTTTTCTTCTAACAGGCTTAGTGAATCTGGTTTTATATTGAGGTCTTTGATCCACTTGCAGCAATAAAAAACAAGGAAATCATGAAATTTGCAGGTAAATGGTAGGAACTGGAAAAGAACATCCTGAGTGAGCTATCCCAGAAACAGAAAGACACACACGGTATATACTCACTCACATAGACATATAATATAGGATAAACCTACTACAATATGTACACCTAAAGAAACTAATCAAGAGGGAGGACTCTGGCTAAAATGCTCAATTCCCATCCAGAAAGACAAAGAGGATTGATATCAGAAGAAGGAGAAAACAGGGAACAAGTCAGGAGCCTGCCACAGAGGGCCTCTGAAAGGCTCTGCCCTGCAGACTATCAAAGCGGATGCTGAGACTTATGGCCAACCTTTGGGCAGAGTGCAGGGAATCTTATGAAAGAAGTGGGAAATAGTATGATCTGGATTGGACAGGAGCTCCACAAAGAGAGCAACAGAACCAAAAAATCTGAGCACAGAGGTCTTTCCTGAGACTGATACTCCAACCAAGTACCATGCAAGGAGATAACCTAGAACCCCTGCACAGATGTAGCCCATGGAATTTCAGTGTCCACATGGGTTCCACAGTAATGGGAAGAGGGACTGTCTCTGACATGAACTGGTTTGCCTGCTCTTTGATCACCTCCCACTAAAGGGGGAGCAACCTTACCAGGCCACAGAGTAAGACAATGCAGCCACTCCTAATGAGACCTAATAAACTAGGATCAGAAGGAAGGAAAAGAAGACCTCCCCTATTGGTGAATTTGGGGAGGGGCATGCTTGGAGAAGGTGGAGGAAGGGAGGAATTGGGAGGGGATGAAGGAGAAAGCTACAGGGGGGATACAAAGTGAATAAAGTGTAATTAATAAAAAAAATTTCAAAAAAGAAAGAAAAAAGAACAAAACTGATTCAGAGTGACAGTAAAAAAATAATAATTAGAGGTAATTCTTCCCCTCTGTGATTAGAAATTGTTCTCTCTAGCTTTTATAGAAGGTGTATTTGATAACCCACAATAAATTCATCTGTGAGTGAAACATACATTTATAGTGCCATGGTGAATTTGTTAATTTCAATTCTGGCACTAAAAAATTTAATGTTTAATACATGTAATCAGAGTGATAGCACATATTAGTGTTTCTAATGAACAAATTTTATTGTCAAATGTTTTGAATTGGCTGCCTAGCGTCAATGTCTGTAATTCACAGGTGTCTCATTGTCACATAAAGATGACACAGAGTGAAGTACAAGAAAGGCCACTTTCAACTCTTTTCAGGTAAAATAACCATTGATCTAGTAAAATATCTCATTATTAATGTCAATGTCCAGGACAAAAAGATACATTTTATTTGAATTTGCTTCTCTTGACCTCTGTTCCTTTTATGAATTCCTGGTTCCATGGTCTACATAATTGCTGTATCTTCTCTATTTTTTCTGTTTGTATCTTTTGATTTAGGTATGCATGTCTTTATATTTTATGTGTGTGGGTATTTTGCCTACATGTATGTATGCATGCCTTATATGTACAGGGATTAGAAGAAGCCTCAGATCCCCTAGAACTGGAGGTGTGGATTGTTTTGAGCCACCATGTGGGCATGGTAACCAAACTCTAGTGCTTTGCAAGAACAATAAATGCTTTTGACCTCTGAGCCATCAATCTAGTCCCTTCTTTTGTATCCTATTTCCTTAGTTTAAACCCAAAGTGACAATTGAGGACTTCATGTTTCTTTTATTATATAAGGGTGGAGTAGAAATATACCTCTGGGAAGAAAGAATAGCATGTGTCCCATTGCAGTAAGTGACTAAAAGCAGCAGTGTTAAAAACTTTTGAAGGTGACATAAATATATGCATATGTCTGTTCATGAGCATTTATGTACTATGTATGCAGAAACAAATAACATAATACAGGGAAATGAGCACGTATATCAACACATACACAGGCCAGATTCACCTTCCTTCTTTGTCATTTCCTGTGCACTGAGCCAGTCTTTGAACTTTGTTAGTGTCCATTTTCTTTTTGATTTTTGAGACAGGGTCTCACTTCAAAGCCTTGGCTTTGCTGGATCTTGAGATTTCCTCCAACTCACAGAGATCTGTCTACTTCTGCCTCCTGAGTGCTGGTATTAAAAGCATGCACCATTGCAACTGGATAAGTTTTCTTTTTTTGTCTTTAAGCCATAAGATACTGTGATGATTAATACAGGATCATCTAAGAGAAACATATCTGAAGATGTTTCCTTCAAGTATTGACTGAAGTGAGACCTCAGAGTAGGGAGCACTTTCCTTTGGCAGCCCAGATATAAAGATACCTGAAGCCGACTCCACTTGCTCATAATGAGGACACCTATCTTGTTGCTACCACTGCTGACATCAAAGTCCAGTTTCCTTGGTCTTCCAACATGAACTGGAGAAGAGCAGTGTGGCAGGAATATTCTAGTCCGTGTGTGCCAGACTGGGACTACAGAATCATCTAGCCTGGTGGACTGAGCAGCTGGCAGGCTCTCAGCCTCCCCACTGTATAGACAGACAATTTTTACTATCTGGATCTTAGCCTACAAGCAACCTAATAAATCCCCTTTGTAATACATATCTTATATATTAGTGCTGTTTTTTTCTAGAGAATCCTGGCTATTAAAATACACACATAACAAGATAAATTTATAAATCAGTCCTTCTGGATGAACAAAATAACACAGATTAGGCATGCAACAAGAAGAAATGTACATAATTTGATTTGCAATAAAACAGGAAGTTGTAAAGTAGACAAAACTTTACTTGTCTTTTATTTATTTGTTTATTTATTATTTACTTACTTGTTACATACTTACTAAATTACAGATATTGTTTAGTATCTGAATTGAATACCCTATCCTATAATACTTGTGTTGAGAGTAATTGAGACATTTTCAGACCTGTTCAATGTATAGCTTCTTTACAGAGGCCTTCCAAATTTATAAGATTTAAACAGGGAATCCAAATAAAGAGAAGCCATACTGAGACGAGCAAGCAAGACAAATCTATACTCAAGCATTATTTTTCTGCTTTCAAAAACACATCGTTTTAGAAGCATTAAAGGGATAACTGTAGAGAGCTGAGTAATGCCGTGCCTTAAAGATGGAGCTGGTTTCCGCCTTCCACCTTCCCAATGGTGAGTGCTCTCTGTCACAAACAACTCCACATTTGGCTAAGGCTGAGGATTTGGCTTGCTTCCATGTATGTGGACCTATCTGCATTGCACACGTGGCATGCTGGGGTTGGCTACCCAGAGGCTATTTAAGCTGTGGGCTGGCTTTCCCCAGGGTCAGATGATAGTTCAAGGTTCCTGAATAAACTGCATTGAAAGAAAAAAATAAATAAATAAAAATAATAATAATAAAAAAAACACATCGTTCCTTCTCTCTACTTGAAGACACATGTGGAGTATCCACCTATGCGCCAGGACATGCTTCCTCACCAGACATTGAACCCGCTTATAACTTAATAGCATCCTTCCAACTTCCTGGTCTGTAAGCAGTTAATTTATTTGGCAATAGAAGAAAAGGAAAGTGATATTTTTGTCATGCTATATATTCAGACCAAGTTTTCCCCTCTCTCATATCCTCCCATATAAATGGACATGATTTTAGAAAAAACAGCAACAACAATTGTTCTAAGGAGCAGATAGTATCTTGTCGGTTCTGTGATGAGCTGTGACTGTTATGTACAAACAGTATCCTTCCTCAGGAGAGCAGGTCAAGTTCAAAATCTTTTTAGCAGATGCTATCTTGTATTACTTTGAGTTGAAAGTCTCTCACTGTCCAGCCTAAATTCCTCATGCTTCATTAGTAACCCTTTTCCTTGTGCTTCACACTTCAGAAAAGTTAAATATGTAACTGAAGTATAGTTTTTACCAAATAAAATTTTGTAAATTATAATTTGCATTTGCTTTCTCCTTCAGGAATTGTCTTGTTATGTCTGAGCAAAACACTGTGTTATGGTCTTGCAATATTTGCATTTGTTAACATTTTCATTACAGATACATAGCCTTAGCCTGTGGAGTGAAATCAATGAAAAATAATGTAAGCTCCCATGATGAATCAGGCCAAAGTCTCAGTCTCATCTTCCTCTGGCACCTTGCCTTCTAGGATGTAAAATGTCATATGGATCAAGGAAATATGTGTATTTCATGATTTTTGTTGTCTTTGAAATTCCTTTAAATTTGGGTGTTGTATTAGGGAGACTTGTATGTAATTGTTTGCTATTTAGTGAGTCTTTTTCTTGGTTGTTGGGTGAGATAGGTATAATGGGTGACATTCTTGGCTTTCAACTAGATTCTCCCTCTTCATAAAGCTAATATTTATTTCAATTCCCATGTGTTTAGGTTGATAATGTGGGAATTTATAGCTGATGGCTTATTTCTTGGACACTCTTGGGATCCTTTCCTGAGAAAACTTAGATTCTTTTAGAAACCCCTTATTTTTGCAATTTAAGCAAGTCCTCTGAAGAAATTGGAGTGTCTGGACAACTTGACAGAGGGTAAGTAAAGGAGGACACACCACAGTGCAGTGTGAGCTGTGGAAGCAGGGGAAGGAATCATTTTTCTTTCTTTGGTGTTGGTAAGTAACTAACCATGCATGCAAATTGTTTCTGAAAGGAAAGTATACTTGCCAAATTATTTTTAAAATTAGAATCCCTGTGTGTTCAATCCTTTATCTTTCCTCTGCCTCCTTTTTTTTTTCTTCTGTTTAATTTTACCTCAGCCCTTTATTAAGAAAACAATCACCACAGGAGAAAGAAAGCATACTCCTTTCATATCTTTTAGTGTTTGAAAAAAATAACAGAGCTATTTTTCTTCTAAATGCAAGGTTCTGAAATAATTTTCCCAAGATTGTTGTGAATGGAAACTTTTTGTTTTAAGTATACAACCTATAAGAAAGAAGTTTCAACATGTCCTCGGGTAACTCTTTACATTCTGTGTAAGCATACATATCCTGTACGGAAGTGCTCATATTTCAATTACAAGGTGATAATGTCCTGTTTTCAACTTGCCTGATTCTGTTTCCACCTATATATCTCTTTCATTCTGTGACAGTAACACACAATAACAGTCAGATTCATTTCTGTTGTTATCATTCAGTGCCATCCTAATAACAGCTACTGTCATTTGTAAGCCTGTGGCCTTCCTGATCCCAATGAAGAAAATTAAACATGCTTAATCAGATTGAAGCTAACTCACAAAATTTATAGAAGGAATCATCTACACAAACATTTCCGTATAGTCCCATGCTGAGAAAGCACAAAAAGGCCCTCCAGTTACTAAGAATCCTATGTAGTAGATGGACAAGCAAGTAGAAAATTAAATGAGTGCTGGTGGCATAGAAGGTTAGGGCAGATCTGGGTTCTCCTACTTTCACCCATGCTAAGTCCCAATATCACACACTGGTCTGCTTCACTTTCAAGACAACTCACTCCCTTTTATGTATTATCAGATTTATAATTAACTTGCCAAGGCTTACTGAAGCAGAGGAGAATTGTATTGACCTTTGAAGACGTCACAGGGAATAGAGCCTGCCTTTATGTCTGAACCTACTTTACTGCTTGGCACAGAAGTAAACCCAATAGAGTTCTACTTGTGTCACGTCTTGACAACACTGAATTTTGAAACACATTTAAATTTTAATTGCTTATATTCTTATAGTTTATTATGATCTATTAATCAGTCATAATGCTTCATTATGACACTTTGGCACGCATATATCATGTATTTTGGTTATACTTGCCCATTTTATCCTCTCTTGTCTCAATTCATTTCTTGCTTATCCTCTTTCTCTTAACAATTAACCCTCCTTTTCCTTTCATGCCTTCTTTTGTGGACAGTAAGTTTAATTACAATAACCAATGACTTATGTACAGGAATGTAAGTGATGTGTCAAGCCAAACTCTTGACAGAACAGCATTTGCCTCTGACTTTCTCTTTCTCTTTTTCTCTCTTTCTCTCATCTGTTTATGGTATTGTTCATAGAATTTATAATTCCATAATAGAGCTCAGCAATCTGGGACCTCACAACTTATGCTTCTCCTGGACTCCATCCTTTGTCCCATAGGATATCACAGGCATATCCTACCTCAATCCTTCAATCATGAACTGCACAGACTTGTTATTGTTTGGTGAGAGTCTCACTGTGTAGTCCTGGATGGCCTAGGAACTGATTGCTTTGTAGACCTGAATGGCCTTGAATTTATAGAGATCTACCTGCCTCTGCTTCCTGAATGCTGGGATTAAAGATCTGCATGAATAATAGCAGAAATTTATAATAATGAGAACTTGGTCAGGGTTGAGAATACGTTTTCAGAATTTAATCTACAAACATCAGGAATGACAACAGTATCAATATAACCCATCAATTTATCTGACATTCAATGAAGTTATTCTCTTTTTTAATAGTGTATTATTTTTATTTATTTACTAAAATTTATTCACTTTGTGTCCCAGCTGTAACCCCCTCCATCTTCTTCCAGTCCCACCCACCCTCTCTGTTCTTCTCCTATGTCCCTTCTCTATCAGGTCCCCTGATAGGGGAGGACATCCTCCCCTTCTATCTGACCCTAACCTATCAAATTTCGCCAGGGCTGGCTGCATCATTTTCCTCTGTGGCCTGGCAAGGCTGCAACCCCAGGGGAGATGATCAAAGAGCTGGATATTGAGTTCATGTCAGTGACAGCCCCTGCCTACTTACTAGTGAACCCAGTTGGAAATTGTGCAAGAGGTCTAGGTTCTCTCTATGCATGGTCCTTGGTTGGAGTATCCGTCTCTGTACCCCCTGGGGCCCGGGTTTTTTGGCTCTGTTGGTCTCCTTGTGCAGTTCCTGTCCTCTCCAGGTCTTTCTATCTCCCTCTTCTTCCATAAGGTGTCCTGCACTCTGTCCAGAGTTTGGCTATGGGTCTCAGTATCTGCTTCCATACTGCTCAGCAATTAAAAACAAGGAAATCATGAAATTTGCAGGCAAATGGTGCTAACTAGAAAAGACCATCCTGAGTGAGGTAACCGAGACAGAGAAAGACACATATGGTGTATACTCACTTATAAGTAGACATTAGACATATATTATAAGATAAACATACTAAAATATATAGTCCTAAAGAAGTTAAACAACAAAGAGGATCCTAGGGAAGAAGCTGAAACTTCACTCAGAACAGGATAGACATCAGACGTAGAAAAAGACAAGGAACAGGGCAGGAGCTTTCTACAGGGAGCCTCTGAAAGACTCTACAATGAAGGTATTCTATATAAGAGCACTATATAAAATACTTTTCACTCATTATCCTCTTTAGAACAATGCCAGCAGTTAGAAAAACTCAGTAAATTTCAGAAAAAAAAAGATGATACACATTGAAAATAACATAGCCTCAGTCTGTGAGAGCTGGAAGTGGAGCCAATGTCTTTTGATTGAAGATCTGTGTTCTTCACTGCTGCTATGTCACTGGCCCTTCATCATCGCCTTTGTCTATTCCACTGCGCTTGGGCACGGTGATGATCTGCCTGGTCTGTGATCACCGTGAAACAAGTCAGCTATGTTCCTGATGACTGGCTTGCTGTTCACTTGAAATTCAGTAGCAGTGTTGGCTGAAAATGTGCATACCAGTGAGGTAAATCCAAAAATTCTAGCTATTCTGGCACCTAAGCATTTGCATGTAATTCTGTAGGGTACTATTTCTTTATATAGAGTCTTCATAGTAAGGTGAGAGAAAGGAAATAAGATTGCATTTATCTTGCCAAAGATTTAGCCTTAGAAAAGACTAAGCACTCTATATGTAATGTGGTATCTGTCTAAACCGTTGGATCCAGGATGCTTCCTGAAGTGAAAAAGAATGCTGTTCTCTGTTTTCATTCTACCATGCAAAATTTGAATATAAAGCTATTTTTTTCTTTTTATAGGAATGGACAAGAATAATCTGTGAAATGAATTGCTATTACATGGCCTTATTTTCACAACTAGGTATCAGGGTCAAAATTTATAGAAAGTAGAAAACAAAAGCTCTTATAAATAAGCTTCCATCTATTCTCTAACAAAAAACTAGGCATATAGAAATTCAAATTCAAGCATGTCTGAATTCATTTGGGGTCTGCACTTTACCACATAAGAGATGCTAGATTATTTCTGGTATATATATATATATATATATATATATATATATATATATATATATGATGTTTCTATTAGTTGTAATTTTCCTTAAATAGTCTCCCATTTAATTTTCTCTCTTCTGCATGAGGATAAATTCAGTGGCACTGTCTGCAATTTACACAGGTACGTTCAGGCATGTTGAGGAATAAAGCTGCCTTTGGCTCATATTATAGAGTTCTATCCAGGGCCAAGAACTACTTTCAGAATTTATTTTCCATTAATAACCTATTGCACACCATGAAAATCACACAGAGGCTTCGTAAAGAAAGTTTCTTCTTTTTGTCTTGGAAAACATAGTGGGAATTACTATTCCTCAGGACATCACATACTTCTTTGAATATTTTTCTTCCATCATCAATGTTTCAAAGATGCCTATATTTTCAGTTCTGCAGTGGGTAAGGGAAGCCCATTTTCTGATAAATGCTTGTAGTCTCATCTCATTCTGTTCTTTATATTCCATAATCTATCTAAAGAAAAAGCTGATCAGGGATGAAGGAGAAGAATATTGAGAGATTCTCTGAACCAAAGCTGGGCACTTATTAAGGATTAAATAAAAATCAATAAACTTATGTTATCTTAGTTTCTATCATTCATTCATTCATCCTGTCACAAGATAAGTATTCATTTGATGCTTATGATTTGCCAAGAAATCTTTGAGGTAAAAGACAGGAGAACCTCTCCTTGAGAAGCATCTTGTTTGAGCTATTTGCTAACTGGTTGGATACCTTTGTAAAGACTGTTCTCTGTAGACTTAAGTATTCTCAATTATTAATGAGAAGGCTTATTGAATGACCTGATTCTCTGACTCACAGACTTCATGAGATTGAACATTCTGGTATGGCCAACTCAAATCTGAAATTTAATTTCTGTCATAAATGATGAGTAAGAATATGAAGAGGAAAAGTACCTATCTTCTATTGGCAGAAGGGCAAATTGTTATAGGCACTATGGAAAACTGTATGGTCCTTTTTCGAAAATCTCAATAGAGCTATCCATCTAGCCATCCACTTCTGGGTATCTATCCAAAGAAAAAGATAACAATGAAAAAGAAATTCTGTATATTCATGTTTATTACAACACTATTCATTTTGTAGATGTAGAATAAGCCTAGGTGCTCAATAACTGGAATGAATAAAGAAAACACATAGACATACTTTATTCTGCCCCCCAAAAATAGTTGAATCAGGTCATTTGAAGAAAATAGCAGTGACTTTTTAAGTAGAATCAGCCAGATTTAGAAACAAGAGCATTGTATGTTTTATCTCAAAGACAGAAACAAACAAACAAATTATACCTGCATTTACAAGATGCACTTTTGGAGAACAGGTAAGGAATAAAATGACTGGGAAGAAAGCGAGGGGGGCAAGAGAGTAGAAAAAGGATAGAGACCTCATCAAGACATGACACATGCATGTATGTGCACAAATGAGTGAAACCTGCTTATGTGTACAACTAACATGTATTAACCTGTAAAATAAACATAATTTAATCTTGAATTGTTTTTAACTTCTACGATCACCACATACTCTCACACAGGACCACAAACTTCAAAAGGGAGTTTCAGCTTTCTTTTCCTAAAGTTTTCAGGTTTTCTTAGGAGTTATGTTCCATAAATTTAGTTGAAACTCTGTGTTTCACATGAAGGATTTTCTTAGCCATTGGCTGCAATTAAAAGCTGAGGGGAAAGAGTATCTTTAACTTTTTTTTATTAACTAATTCAATTTACATCTCAGTTATAAGCCCCTCCCACATCTCCAACATTTCCTCTCCCCTCTTCCTCAGAATAGAAGAGTCCCCCTACCCAGGCACCTGAGCTCAACTATTCCCATGAGGACTGAGTCTTTCTTTCTCGACTGTAGCCTTTTAGGGAAGTCCCATCAGGGGGAAGTGATCTGAAAGCAGGCAACATAGTTCCTGTCAGAGATATCTTCCACTTCCCTAACTAGTGGGGCAACATGAAGCCCAAGATGCCCACAGGACTTATCTTTTTGGTGTCTGTGCATTGTAGTATGTCTATCCTTTACTATATGATGAAAATCCACTCATAAGTGAGTACATACCATATGTGTCATTCTTGGTCTGTGTTACCTCACTCAAGATGACCTTTTCTAGTTCCTTCCATTTGCTTGCAACTTTCCCTGATGACTAAGGACATTGAGCATTTCTTTAAGGACTTCTCCAAACTTTGAGATTCCTCTGTTGAGATTTTTCTTTTTAGCTCTGCATTCCATTTTAATTGGATTATTTGATTTGTTGGTATTTAATTTCTTGAATTCTTTACATATTCTGAATATTAGCCTTTTGTCAGATGTAGGCTTGGTGAAGAACCTTTCCAAATTAGTAGACTGCTATTTCATTCTATTGATAGTGTCCTTTGCTTTACAGAAGCTTTTCAGTTTCAAGAGGTCCCATTTATACCAGTAGGTCTTAGATCCTGGGCTGTTGCTGTTCTGTTCAGGAAGATGTCTCCTGTGCCAATGAGTTCCAGGCCCTTACCCTCTTTCTCCTCTAGTAGAGTTAATGTATCTTGTTTTATGTTAAGGTCTTTCATTCACTTGGATAGGAAGGAAGGATGAGAGGACCTTGAGAGGTCAAGGACACCACAGAAACATGAACATGGCCCACCGATCACGTTCAACTGACCAGGACTCACGGGAGCTCATAGAGATCAAGGCCCCACAGAGTCAACTGACCAAGACATATTGGGAGCTTACAGAGATCAGGGAGCCTGTGTGGGTCTGATCTAGACCCTTTGTGTATATGTTATGGTTATGTAGCTTGGTGTTTTGGGGACTCCTAACACTGGGAACAGGGTTGTCTCTATATCTTTTGCCTGATTTTGGGACCCATTTCTTCCTACTGGGTTGACTTGTTCAGCTTTGATGTGAGAGTCTGTGTTAGTGTTATTGTAGATAGTGATGCTGAGTTCGGTAGGAGTCTTGCTTCTTTCTAAGGGGAGATAGAGGAGACATGGATCTGGAAGAGAGGGTAGGTGGGGGAAGAGTGGAAGAAGAGGAGGGAGGAGAAACTGCAATCAGTTTGTAACATATGAGAGTAGAATACATTTAAAAAAAAGAAAAAAATGTTCTTCCATATAATATGTCCAATATGCCCAATCTTGTTTGCTAACCATTTGGAAAATGGCACTCTCATTTTTCTAGTTCTTTAAGCCAAATCCTTCAGTTTTATTATTACTTTTTGTTGCTGAATTCATGTTGCCTTTATTAACAAACCTATAATTCACTTTGGAAAATAGTCACAGTGCTTAGTCCTACACTAACATCCTAGTCCAAACTACAAACATTTCATGCCTTTACATTTCTTTTCTGATTTCTGCAAAGAAATCACAGAAACGAGTGTTATTTTTTAAAGAATTTGAGACCTGAGATGCTTGTTCCCCACATCCTTTCCCTTATGTTTATAGTAAAAGCCAAATGTATTATACCAGACTTTCATGGTTTATATTTTTCCCATTCTCCTATTGTCAGGGCCTATCTCTATACAGTGTCTCCCTGCTTTTTTGTCTTTGAGACACCTAGGTTAATTTCCTGCCACAAAAGTTCTGTATTTTCATCCCAAAATTGTCTTTCCCAGACTCTCCCCTTAACTCTTCTCAGTTTTTTTTTTTTTTAGCTTTTCAAATTATACTTACTTTGTGAGTGAGTCCTTTCCTTTAGACTTCATTTAGAATTATAGTCACAATCTTCCTTGCTGATAGAGAGGTAGTACTGTCTACCCTCTCTCCATGAGTTTTCTCACATAATATAACCATGGTTAATACAAATTCAGCTGTCAACATCATACCCTATACCATCATTCTACCTGAAATGGAATTGTTCTACTGATGTACAATATAGTATACTTAATGAGAAAATTGAGCCACCTGGTGCAGACCCTTACCAAGATCCTGATCTTTCATTAGTCTACTATATTACAATATCATGATCAAAAAGTACCCAATCAAAGACATTAAGGTTGTCATTTAATCTCTCCTGGTTTCAGAAAGAGAGATAGCCTCTGCAGTGTATGACTTTACTTTACTGTTCATATTATACAACTGTACTAAAAGAGCCCAGAAAGGAATAGTGAGATGGCTCAGTGGGCAAAGTTCTTACTGCACTAGCATGAGGAGCTGAGTTTGGATCTCTAGCATTCACACAGTGACGCTAAGTATGGCAGTATATACCTATAACTCCAGAACTGGAAGAGAGGAACAGGTAGATCCCAGGGGTTTGCTAGCTTGCCAGTGGAGCTGAAAAACGAGGTAGACATATTATTTCATATTTACCTAAATATAATCTTAAATAAAATTGTTACTTGGGCTAGCACTGTTCCCCCCAAAAGCTATAAACTAGTTTAAAAGTACCCTAGTAACAGGCATGAGAAACCTCCATCCAATTTGTTGGTTAGAGGAGTCCAGATGAATCTCCAAACAACATAGGCTCTTGCTATTACCCTTACAAAGAAGAAGGTAAGTCCCTATTGCCAAAGACAACTTTGGATACAAGACATGGGAGATTAAAGTGGGTCTAACCTGAAAACCTCCATCCTGCAGTCTAGTTTTATAGTACCAAAATGAGATACACAAGATTCCAAGGGAGAGAAGAAACCCAATGTCTTACCCATCTATGATGACTATGAATGAAAATTTTGACAAGCATTTGCAAGATATTCCTAAAGATGTGATAGCAATAGTAGCACCCATGTATTGGTGGTAGCCAACATTCACTTATTGGGGCTTAAGACCTGCTTAACATGAGTTAAAAATCCTTTCTGATACTAGAAACCTAGACAAATAGCCAGTGGTAATGAGGACATAGTCACAGGAGTAGCTAATACTGTTTTTACTAGACCGCACTAATTCTTAACTGATTCTATAACTCATCATTATACTCACAGGTAAGTATGGCTCTAATTCCATAGCAAATAAGCTTATCTTTGCAGCAAACAGGAACATTACAGAAAAATCACAACTGGTCATAATGGAGAGGACACCCCTAAACGATACATGTATAACACACTTCCTATACCCAAGGCTAAAGGAAGATGGGGCAGAAAGGTTGCAATAGGCAGAGGACTAAAAAGTTGCTATGAGATTGGGTCTCCTGGAAATGACAGGGAAAACTCAACTCTAATACCTCATCAATACACCTGCCTAAAGAAGACCTGAACAGCAACAACAGCAGTAGACACGCTTATGTGGAACAGGAACCCCCTCCCCCCCAACAAGGGTTACACTCCTAGCGAAATGTCTGAAGCCAACTAATGACCACTGAGACAGGGAGAAATAATCTTTCCCAAGGATGGGCCCTCTGATAAGATACCCAATCCCAAACGGTCAGCTCTGAAATCATAAACACACAATTAACACTAAATGGACTCAAAAGATTGTACGTTAGTCAGCATCATCTCCAACCCCTTCTTCCACAGATCCAACAGAAAAATGGAGAAATTTACCTGGTGTGACCCTTACTTGGTCCCTCCCCCAATAGTGTGTGAGCACACTCTAGAAATGGTATAAAAGCCACCTCTTGGATCCTCTACTAAAGCTTCACTTTCTATTTTAACTTATTCCAACTTAACACCAAACTATTTTTCTAGGATGATACATATATCTTTGTGTAATCAAAACATGTTTTCACAGGCTGTAAAATATACTTCAAGGCTGGAATAAGTATGGCAATATCGCACAAGTAAATACTTAGGTCAACTACAACAGGATATTCCTCTTCAGTTCTTAAAATGTTGGCATCTTTGGAAGGGAATTCTTTGGATGGACTTAAATATGCCTTCTAATGGACCTGACAAATGCACACAGTGATTCTATATTATCATGTAGCACACTAGTGTCACTTTAATAGTCTAGTTTTGCATTACCCATTATCTTTGCATATGATCAGCAGCTATAGGTTGGTAATAACCTAGATATATGAATAAATAATATTTAATTCAGCCTACCAAGTAGATTTATTTTACCTTCTTCAGTAAGAACTATAGCTCTCAAAGCAGGATCTTGTAAATTTCTCTAGGAACAGATTCCTCAAACCCAGAATATCTGCTAGTCAACAGAAATCAGTTTGTTGGCCCCGTTCCAGTAGTTAGATGTTCTATAGCTACTCTGGTAGCACCAAGGTAGCTCTATAGGAAAGCAAGCTCTCTGCTCATCAGTGTCTCCTTGTACATCTTAATATTTATGTTTCTATGTAAATCATTTCAGTTTTCTTTTGGAACCTTTTGGGAGTCTTCCCATCAGATTATCTTATCTCAAATTTAAATGTTTAACAGGTGTTTGAGCCTCAAAAAATAAAATTTTACATCCATCAACTATAGGGAAAATTGCCAGCCCAAGTATTTACTGCCCAATTAGTTCTACATGGACATTAAGTTTGGTCTGAACTCTATAAAACTCCAGCTTGCAGTAATCTCCATCTATGCTCCATACAGATAACTTTACAGATAATTAATAGAAATCAATAATCGAATCTCTCTTTCATGCTGTAGTAGTGACGTCTGTATTCTTGAGTAATCTGACTTAGTTTCATTCAGTCTTCAGGGTAAATGTACATGCAACCTTCATCCCAATGACTGTTCTCAGTCCCACAACACATACATGACAAGACAATGCTATCAGATCCACACCGTCTGTCTAAACACTTCAGGGTTCTTACATTTTATATTTCAGTTCTGATACTCCTCTGTCCTTCCGATTTAATAACAACCTTGTTTTGCCACACTAGTGAGTTCAGTATCACATCTCCTGGGACTCTTCTGTCAAGGACACCCAGCAGGAACTATTCTTCATCACTGGTTACTTACCTTCTCACATGTGTAAAACTTTGTATCTCCAGGAGAGGTTAATTGTTCAGGGACTACACTTCTTGTGGGATTGTCAACCAGACAGTCCACATTCCTAATGTCTTCAAATTCTCTAGACTAGGGCAAATAAAAAGTTTTAGAAACCTCAATGTTGTGGATCATCATCCTTGATCTCCTCTCTCTTTCCTTATTAATTTCAAAATAATTGCTTGAAGATTTTGATCCTCCGGGTATGAATTTTATTAATTCTCTCTTTCCCTGATCTATACTTAATTGATTAGCATTGTTTCTTACTAACTATTTAAATATTTCCAGTTCACTCAGATTGTTCTTTGCCTCTAGCTTGCATTTCTCTGTTGCAGTACTCCACCTGTGTGACCTTTCCACCAGCAAGTGTTTCAGCATAAATCCTGCCTTTAGAAATTGCCTCTTGTGAGGTATCCCAGAAGCAGAAAGACACACATGGTATATACTCACTTATAAGAGGATGTTAGTAATATAATATAAGATAATCATATTATAATCTGTACACCTAAATAGGCTAAGCAAGAAAGAGGAGCCTGGGTAAGATGCTCAATCTTCATTTAGAAAGGCAAATAAATGGAATAGGCATCTGTAGAAGGTGAAAACAAGGAATAAGAAAGAAACCTACCACAGAGGTCCTCTGAAAGACTTGACCCAGCAGGGTATTAAAGCAGATGCTGAGACTCATAGCCAATCTTTGGGCAGAGTACAGGGAATCTTATGAAAGAAGGGGGAGATAGAAAGACCTGGAAGGGTCTGGAGCTCCACAAAGAGAATGATAGAACCAAAAAATCTGGGCCCAGGGGTCTTTCTAAGACTGATACTCCAACCAAGGACCATGCATGGAGATAACCTAGATCCCTTACAGAGATGTAGCCTGTGGCAACTCAGTGTCCAAGCAGGTACCCTAGTAAGGGGAACAGGGGCCCTGTCTGATGTGAACTCAGTGGCTGGCTCTTTGATCACCTTCCCCTCGGGAGGAAACCTTACCAGACCACACACGAAGTCTGTGAAAGACAGTCTTGATGAGGCGTGATAGGCTAGAGTCAGAGGGAAGGGGAGGAGGACCTCCCTTATCAGTGGACTGGGGAAGGGGCATAGGAGGAGATGAGGGAAGGAGAGAGGGCTGGATTGGGAAGGAAGGAGGGTGAGGCTATAGCTGGGATACCAAGTGAATAAATTTTAATAAATAAAATATTATATTAAAAAAAAGAATTTGCCATGTGTTTGCCAAATGTATACACCTACCAAGAAAGCTCTCAGAGGTTTAAATCCATCACTTCTAAATTCTGTTGGTAATTTTTACTTTTAGGAACTAGCAGAGTCATAGCTGACATCTCAGATCTCGTAACCAATCATGCCAAAAATCACTCAAAAATTGAAGTCTGTTTGAAGACTGTAAAGGCACTTGACATCAAGCCCAAGAACTTGACTTATATTCTCAAAACTCTCATGGGAGATGAGATGAGACCCAAATCCTATAAATTCTCCTCCAGGCTCCCCTCTATGTGTGCACTATGACACACATCCCCCCTAATAAAATACATATTTTCTAAGTTCAAGATTCCGTATGTGGTTAGCTTTATTTCTTACTATTTAAAGATTTCCAGTGACAGATAATAACATTAACTTTTCCCCTTCCCTCTTTCCTGCTATAGCCTCAATTTACCAAAGTTCTTACTGCTGCGATAGATATCCAAACCCCTGTGTATATACCAGTTGGGATACCTACATCCTACAGGGTAGTGTAAAAATCCAAGACCTTTGTTTGGGGTTTGTGTCCATGTGCTTTTCAACCTCTACAAAGAGCCAGCATGGCATGATGCAATGGTGTAATAAATCGTGTATTGATTTTTTTTATTCAAAATATTCTTAAATTGTGCCATTTTATGGGTATAATGTGACTATTAGCTATGTGTATAGAATATATTATGATCAAATTAGGCTAGTTAGCATTTTTATAATGAAACATTAATTTTATTAATAAGTAACACTCACATACATTAAGAGGAATATAGTATAATATTTTAACACATGTGAGTATTTTAATAGGATATATCCAGAAGATTTAAAGTCCTATGTGACTGGACAGAACAGAGGAGGTACAGCAAACATGGTAAAATTAGGTACTTTTTTCTTAGGGCTTAGCTTAGCAAGGTTCCAACAGTAAGTCCAACCTAGCAAACTTAACAATAGGAAAGAAAAACA
The DNA here is from genome assembly GCF_030254825.1 of Meriones unguiculatus. Lineage (NCBI taxonomy): Eukaryota > Metazoa > Chordata > Mammalia > Rodentia > Muridae > Meriones > Meriones unguiculatus. Next base: position 36,165,615 of record NC_083367.1, on the reverse strand, counting down.
TAATATCATGCTGAGTAACATAATATCAGCTCTCCGGAAACTGCAAAATTTCTGTGGTTTAGTGTTATTTGCCCAACACCTAGTACAGTGTTTTGTACATATACAGTTTTGGGTAAATAGGTATGCTCTCTAGAAAAAGAACAAATGGTAAAATAAAGAAAAATTTAAATGGTTGCCCTATTTTGTTCGTTGTTGTTGTTGTTGCTCTGATAAAACATTGACCAGAGTGACATGGGGTAGAAAGATATTTTCAGTTTCGGTTTCTACATCATTCTCCATCACTGAGAGAAGCCAAGGCAGGAACTCAAGGCGGGAACCAGAGACAGGGACCTTAGCAAAGACTATGCTCATCGGCTTACTCTCCACTGCTTGTTCAGCATACTTAATAATAAAAACCAGGATTATCTGCACAGATGGAAGATCCCTTACATTCATCACTAACCAAGAAAATGACCCCAGCCATGCCCACAGGCCAATCTGAAAAAGAGTACTTTTCAGTGAGATTACCTCTTTTTTCCTTTCTTTTTTTAATTTTTATTTTTTATATTAATTACAATTTATTTACTTTGTTTCCCATCTGTAGCCCCTTCCTACATTACCTTTTTTTTATATTACTCTAGTTTATGCTAAGTTGAAATAAACTAGCCAGCATAATGGTGGACACCAAGAGAAATCAGTGCAGAGTTTTACAGACTTTAAGTTACCTAAAACCTTGAGTAATAGTGATACAATAATGAGGGATGCTGTCTTTTTTACACGTTTACACACACACACACACACACACACAAATACACATAGAGGTCAGGGACAAGAAATTCAATGACAACAATAAAATTTATAGTCTTGGAGCACTGGCTAGCATAAGTTTTTTGCAAACTTACTATGAAAGGAACAACAAATGTCTTGAATATTAAACAAAATTGTGTATTGTTTTTACATTAAGTTGTGAAATTTTAGATACTAAAGAAGTATAAGGATGGAAGTAACAAAAGCATAAGTGATTTTTTTTTGAGCAAATCCTGTGTTCTGTTTCAAGCTTAAGAAGAAAATTTTAATGAGGTAAAACATGAGGAACTTTTTTTTTATTTTTTATTTTGTTTTTCAATGCAGTTTATTCAGGAACCTTGAACAATCATCTGACCCTGGGGAAAGCCCGCCCACAGCTTAAATAGCCTCTGGGTAGCCAACCCCAGCGTGCCACGTGGGCAATGCAGATAGGTCCACATACATGGAAGCAAGCCAGATCCTTGGCCTTAGCCAAATGTGGAATTGTTCGTGACAGAGAGCACTCACCATCGGGAAGGTGGAAGGCAGAAACCAGCTCCATCTTTAAGGCATAGCATTCCGAAGCTCTCTACAGTTCCCCCTTTTTGTTTTAGACGCATCAGGCAAGAGTAGAGGTCTGATCTCTGATATTAGAAATAAATTGGGACTTTGTACCGATGTTCATTTAGGTGTCATCCACCCAAAGAGCATCAGACCCGTCTGATACCTTTTTCTCAGAGGCGGGACCTGGGGCATCAACATGCATGCAATCAGACATGCTCTTCTCTGGGTCCAAAGCGGCTGACCCTGAGTGCAGTGCTTAGCCTCGCATCCTGAGCATAACCTTTTAGCTTTTTATGGTAGCCAACCATGCTTGGGGAGACTGTCCTGCTTCAATGGCTGTAAATGCCTGAATGGTCATGGCTGCATCACACTGTTGTGAGACTCTAATCTTGCATATATAACACAGGCAAACCAAGGAGACCAACACCAGAAGACCTGCTAACTCTCCCATGCCCGCCCATTCCTTCAGATGATTCATGGCTGCAGCAATCCATGATGATAATCCTGTGGCTAGTCCTGCGTCCACTCTGATAGAATTTACAGTGACAATGGCCACTCTCAGCTGCTCCATCGTAGTATAGAATTCTCCAGTCCAATTACCTAAAATATAGCTAGACAATTGTTTAGACAGATTTGCAGCACAGGGAAAATTCTCATGTTGTATGCTAGTGACTCAAAGTCCAGCATATTTTCATTGACAACCAAGTTGAGCGATTTGCCATAGGGTATCAATTTGCTCCTGCATGAGGTCAATCCTCTAATTGAACACCATCAAGCCTCCTTTTAGTTGAGCATTAATTCCTTTTTGTACATCTAAGGCATGAGCTACATTGGCTAAAAGGTTATTCAGGGTCTGAGCAGTCTGCACAGTATGACTCCTGGCTAATGCCGAGGTGGTAGCTCCGACAGCCGCCAATGAGATGGCAGTAACAATGGTGGCTGTAATTCCAAGATCCCTTTTGTGTCTGAAGAGAGTCATAGCGTGAGGGGCATCAACGGGCACAGGCACCCAGCGAGGCATGCGAGTAACCAGCTACTAAATTTACTAGCATTCCAGCATTGGGCAAAAAAGCAAGTATCATTACCACAATTACATGGCTCTATCTGGCTAATAATGAATAAAAATGGGGGATATAAACAAACAGGTGTGGGCTTATAGGAAATATTATGAGAAGCCTTAACCCTCTCATTGGAACATCCTGCGTCAGTTCTAGAACTAGCAGTGGTGGTGTCCGAGTTCTGAGTAGGTTCAGGAGACCATTGCCCCCAGGGGCGAGACGTGCTCCATGCCAATTGACTAACTCCATGTTTTCCTCCACTTTTGAAAGTCATTTAAGGTTCTTAAATTATTTTTTCCCTTTTTTTTTAATTTTTCATCACTTACACTTTATTCATTCTGCATCCCCCCATAAGCCCCCCCCTCCCCTCCCAATCCCACCCTCCCTCCTCCCTCTGCTTGCATGCCACTCCCCAAGTCCACTAATAGGGGAGGTTCTCCTCTTCTTTCTGATCTTAGTCTATCAGTTCACATCAAAAGTGGCTGCATTGTCCTCTACTATGGCCTGGTAAGGCTGTTTCCCCCCAGGGGGAGGTGATCAAAGAGCAGGCCAATCAGATTATGTCAGAGGCAGTCCCTCTTCACATTACTATGTAACCCAATTGGACTCTGAACTGCCCTGGGCTACATCTGTGCAGGGGTTCTGGGTTATCTCCATGAGTAGTCCTTGGTTAAAGTATGAATCTTTGGGAAGTTCCATGTGTTCAAATTTTCTTGTTCTGTTGCTCTCCTTGTGGAGACCCTGTCCTCTCAAGCTCTTACTATTTCCCAGTTCTTACCTAAAATTCCATTCACTCTGCCCAACAGTTGCCCATCAGGCTCAGCATAGCATCTGCTTTGATAGTCTGAAGGGCAGAGGCTTTCAGAGGCCCTCTGTGGTAGGTTCCTAGGTTGTTTCCTGTTTTCTTCTTCTTCTGATGTCCATCCTCTTTGCCTTTCCGGATGGGGATTGGACATTTTTGTTAGGGTCCTCTCTCTTGCTTAGTCTCTTTAGATGCACAGGTTTTAGTGGGTTTGTCCTATGTTGTATGTCTGTATGAGTGAGTATATACCATGTGTGTCTTTTTGCTTCTGGCACAACTCACTCAGGATGATCCTTTCCAGACCCCATCATTTACCTGCAAATTTCATGATTTCCTTATTTTCATTGCTGAGTAATATTCCATTGTGTAGATGTACCACAATTTCTGCATCCATTCTTCAGTTGAGGGGCATCTGGGTTGTTTCCAGCTTCTGGCTATTACAAATAAAGCTGCTACAAACATGGTTGAGCAAATGTCCTTTTTGTGTACTTGAGCCTCTTTTGGATATATGCCCAGTAGTGGTATGGCTGGATCTTGAGGAAGTTCTATTCCTAGTTGTCTGAGAAAGCGCCAGATTGATTTCCAGAGTGGTTGTACAAGTTTACATTCCCACCAGCAGTGCAGAAGGGTTCCCCTTTCTCCACAACCTCTCCAGCATGTGTTGTCACTTGAGTTTTTGATCTTGGCCATTCTCATGGGAGTAAGGTGAAATCTCAGGGTTGTTTTGATTTGCATTTCCCTAATAGGTAGTGAGGTAGAGCATTTCTTTAAGTGCTTCTCTGCCATTCGGTATTCCTCTACAGAGAATTCTCTGTTTAGCTCTGTTCCCCATTTTTTAAGTGGATTACTTGGTTTGCTGCTTTTCACCTTCTTTAGTTCCTTATATATACTGGATATGAGTCCTCTGTCAGATAAAGGGTTGGGGAATATTCTTTCCCAATCTGTAGGCAGTCGCTTTGTTTGGATGACGGTGTCCTTTGCTTTACAGAAGCTTTTCAGTTTCATGAGGTCCCATTTATTGATTGTTGCTCTTAGAGCCTGTGCTGTTGGTGTTCTGTTCAGGAAGTTTTCCCCTGTACCACTGAGTTCTAGGGTATTTCCCACTTTTTTTTCAAGCCGATTTAATGTGTCTGGGTTTATGTTGAGGTCTTTGATCCACTTGGACTTCAGTTTTGTGCAGGGTGACAAGTATGGATCTATTTTCATTTTTCTACATGTAGACATCCAGTTAGACCAGCACCATTTGTTGAAGATGCTATCTTTTTTCCATTGTATGATTTTGGCGTCTTTGTCAAAGATCAGGTGTCCATAAGTGTATGGGTTTATTTCTGGGTCCCCTGTTCGGTTCCATTGATCCACCATTCTGTTTCTATGCCAGTACCATGCAGTTTTTAAAACTGTTGCTCTATAGTACAGCTTAAGATCAGGGATGGAGATACCTCCAGAAGATCTTTTATTGTAGAGGATTGTTTTAGCAATTCTTGTTTCTTGTTATTCCATACAAACTTGAGAATTTTTCTTTCCAGGTCTGTAAAGAATTGTGTTGGTAATTTGATGGGCATTGCATTGAATCTGTAGATTGCTTTTGGTAAGATGGCCATTTTTACTATGTTAATCTTGCCAAGCCATGAGCATGGGAGATCTTTCCATCTTCTCATATCTTCTTCTAATTCTTTCTTCAGAGATTTGAAATTTTTTTCATACAAGTCTTTGACTTCCTTGGTTAGGGTTACTCCGAGGTACCTTATGTCATTTGTGGCTATTGTGAAGGATGTTGTTTCCCTAATTTCTTTCTCAGCCCTTTTTTTTTTTTTTCAATGCAGTTTATTCAGTCTTTTGTATACAGGAGGGCTACTGATTTTTTTCGAGTTAATTTTGTATCCGGCCACTTTGCTGAAGGTGTTTATCAGCTGTAGGAGTTCCCTGGTAGAATTTTTGGGGTCACTCACATATAGTATCATATCATCTGCAAATAGTGATAATTTGAATTCTTCCTTTCCTATTTGTATCCCCTTGATCTCCTTCAACTGTCTTATTGGTCTAGCAAGGACTTCCAGCACTATATTGAAGAGATATGGAAAGAGTGGGCAGCCTTGTCTTGTCCCTGATTTCAGTGGGATTGCTTTAAGTTTCTCTCCGTTTAGTTTGATGTTGGCTATAGGCTTGCTGTATATCGCCTTTACTATGTTTAGATATGTGCCTTGTATCCCTGATCTCTCCAATACTTTGAACATGAATGGATGTTGGATTTTGTCAAATGCTCTTTCAGCATCTAGGGAGATTATCATGTGGTTTTTTCTTTCAGTTTGTTAATATGGTGGATCACATTGATGGATTTCCGTATATTGAACCACCCCTGCATACCTGGGATGAAGCCTACTTGGTCATAGTGGATAATATCTTTGATGTGTTCTTGGATTCAGTTTGCAAGTATTTTATTAAATATTTTTGCATCAATGTTCATAAGGGAGATTGGCCGGAAATTCTCTTTCTTTGTTGAGTCTTTGTGAGGTTTAGGTACCAAGGTGACTGTGGCTTCATAGAATGAATTTGGTAATATTCCTTCTGTTTCTATTTTGTGGAATAGTTTGAAGAGAATTGGTGTTAGCTCTTCTTTGAAGGTCTGGTAGAATTCTGTGCTGAAGCCATCTGGTCCTGGGCTTTTTTTGGATGGGAGACTTTGATGACCGCTTCTATTTCTTTGGGGGATATAGGACTATTTAGTTGATTTACCTGGTCCTGATTCAACTTTGGTAAGTCAAATCGATCAAGAAAATTGTCCATTTCATTTAGATTTTCAAATTTTGTGGCATATAGACTTTTGAAGTAAATTCTAATGATTGTTTGGATTTCCTCAGTGTCTGTAGTTATATCCCCCTTTTCATTTCTGATTTTGTTGATTTGGATGGTGTCTCTCTGCCTTTTAGTTAGCCTGGCTAAGGGTTTGTCGATCTTGTTGATTTTCTCAAAGAACCAGCTCTTGGTTTCATTGATTCTTTGAATTGTTTTATTTGTTTCCAATTGATTGATTTCAGCCCTGAGTTTGATTATTTCCAGCCATCTGCTCCTTCTTTGTGTGTCTGCTTCTTCTTTTTCTAGGGTTTTTAAGTGAGCCATTAAGTTGCTTGAATGTGCTGTCTCAAATTTCTTCTTGAAGGCACTTAGTGCTTTCCTCTTAGCACTGCTTTCATTGTGTCCCACAAGTTCGGGTATGTTGTGTCTTCATTTTCATTGAGTTCTAGGAAGATTTTAATTTCTTTCTTTATTTCTTCCCTGACCCAGCTGTCTTTTAGTAGCAAGTTATTCAGTTTCCATATATGTGTAGGCTTTTTGCTATTTCTGTTGTTACTGAGGTCCAGCTTTATTCCATGGTGATCAGACAGGATACAAGGGATTATTTCAATCTTCTTGTATCTGTTGAGGCTTGCTTTGTGACCCACTATATGGTCTATTTTGGAGAAGGTTCCATGAGGTGCTGAGAAGAAGTTAAATTCTTTTGTGTTTGGGTGTAAAGTTCTGTAAATGTCTGTTAGGTCCATTTGATTCATGACCTCTGTCAGAGACATTGTTTCTTTGTTTAATTTCTGTTTTGTTGACCTGTCCTTTGTTGAGAGTGGGGTGTTGAAGTCTCCCACTATTAATGTGTAGGGATCTATATGTGCTTTAAATTTTATCAATGTTTCTTTCACAAATGTGGGTGTCCTTGTATTTGGGGCATAGATGTTCAGGATTGTGATGTCTTCCTGGTGGAATTTTCCCTTGATGAGTATGAACTGTCCTTCCCCATCTCTTTTTTATTAATTTTGGTTGAAAGTCTATTTTATCAGATATTAGAATGGCTACTCCTGCTTGCTTCTTGGGTCCGTTTGCTTGGAAAGTCGTCTTCCAACCCTTTACCCTCAGGTAATGTCTATCTTTGTGTCTTAGGTGTGTTTCCTGTATGCAACAGATTGCTGGGTTTTGTTTACATATCCATTCTGTTAATCTGTGTCTTTTTATTGGAGAGTTGAGTCCATTGATGTTGAGAGAGATTAATGACCAGTGGCTGTTAGATCTCTTGATTTTGATGTTGGCTGTGGTCATCAGGTTTTGTGCTTGGTTGCTTTTTGTTTCACTGAAGTGAGGTTATTTATTTCCTGTGTTTTCTTGAATGTAGCTAGCTTTCTTGGGTTGTATTTTCCCTTCCAGTGTCTTTTGTAATGCTGGATTTGTTTGTAGGTATTGTTAAAATTTGTTTTTGTCATTGAATATCTTGTTTTCTCCATCTATGAGGACTGAGAGTTTTGCGGGGTATAGTAGCCTGGGCTGACATCTGTGTTCTCTTAGGGTCTGCATGATATCTGTCCAGGCGCTTCTGGCTTTCATAGTCTCTTTTGAAAAGTCAGGTGTGATTCTAATGGGTTTTCCATTATATGTTACTTGGCCTTTTTCTCTTGCAGCTTTTAGTATTTTTTCTTTGTTCTGTATACTTACAGTTTTGATTATTATGTGGCGAGAGGATTTTCTTTTCTGGTCAAATTTGTTGGGTGTTCTGTAGGCCTCATGTACTCTAATTGGCCTCTCCTTTAGCTTGGGGAAATTTTCTTCAATGATTTTGTTGAAAATATTTTCTGGTCCTTGGAAAAGGGAGTCTTCTTTTTCCTCTATACCTATTATTCTTAGGTTTTGTCTTTTCATATTGTCTTGCATTTCTTGGACGGTCTGTGTCAGGAATTTTTTAGATTTAACATTTTCTTTGACAGATACATCGATTTCTTCCATTGTATCTTCTACACCTGAGATTCTTTCTTCCATCTCTTGTAGTCTGTTGGTTATGCTTACCTCTGTAGTTCCTGTTTTCTTCCCTAGATTCTTCCTTTCCATTATTTCTTCCATTTGTGTTTTGTTTAATTTTTCCAATTCTATCTTCAGGTCTTGAGTTGTTTTGTTTACTTCCTTCACCTGTCTGATTGTACTTTCCTGTTTTTCTTTTAGTTCCTTCAATTCTGTTTCTTTCATTTCATTCAGTGTTTTAAGCATTTCCTTTCTAAAGGCCATAAACTGTTTGGCTGCAGCGTCCTCTATTTCTTTACGGATGGCAATATTCTGTTTGAGTTTATCTTCCTCAATGTCTTTACGAATCTTATTTGTTTCCTCTGTTATCATCTTCATGAGCATACTTGTTAGGTCATCTTCTTGGATTTCAGTTATGGTGGGGTGTCCAGGGCTACTTGCCCCTGGGTAACTGGGTTCTGGAGATGCCATATTGCTCTGTCTTTTGTTGCTTGAGCTTTTACGCTGGCCTCTACCCATTGTGCTATCTTAGGTGTTTGGGGTTATTTTCTGGTGGTTCCTGGGGATCCTGTAGTGGAGAGAATCCTGTTTGCAGAAAGCTGGTTTTTCCTGAAGGATGTCTTCTCAGCTTTTTGGGTATAGTCCCTGGATGGCTGGTGTTTTTTCAGGAGTTGCTCACCTCAGGGATATAGACCTGAGTGGTAACTGTGGTCTTTGTTAGTTGAGAGGGTTCTCCTCTCACCCAGGGAAGTCCTGAGGGCAGCTGCCCTGTTTCTGGGTTTCTTGTTGTAACTTTAATGATCAGCTGCTGTGACCCAGTTGGACATCAGGTGCGCATCAACTGTTTGTGCCTGTGTCTGGAGCACAGCTGAGTGCTGGCGCCTCAGCCCCACTGGTCTGCTAGACTTTTTCTAGGGAAGGATTGGGTGATTTAGGTCAGTACAGTTTCCTTCTTTCCCTGTGGATTCTCTGGAGACATAGACTCCCAATGTCTTTTTTTGCCCTGGTGCACACTGCTCAGTGTCCGCCAGCTGGCTGGCCGCAGCAACTGCCTGTGCCTGGAGCACAGCTGTGCGATGGAGGCTCAGTCTCTGCCAGCTGTCTGGTGCGCAGAAACTGCCTGTGTCTGCCTTTGCGGCCTTTGGTAACCTGGGTGCCTCCCTAAGCTGGGTAATTTTCCGGGGACCTTTTCAGGTTGGGGGTGTCGGCTGAGTGCTCTGAGATCAGACCAGCCATTTCCCTCCCTGTGTGTTTGCACCGGACAGTGAAACTCATTCGCTGGTGCCCTGGTGCCCACAGTTCTATCTCAGGCGGCGAGTCAAGCGCGCAGGCAGGCAGGGCTCAGTGCCAGAACCTGGGTCCCAGGCTCTGGCTCCAGGCTGGCTCCTTGGGGTGCCTGTCGAACCTGAGTCTTTTCCAGGGGATGTCTGAGTGACCTAAGGCCAGTCCCAGTCGTTTCCTGTACCCTGGTGTTATCTCTCGACTGAAAATTCCAGTCTCTGATAGTGTGGTATGCATGGTTTAGTCTGGGACCGTGACCAGAGACACTGGCTTGTGGCTCTTGGCTAGGGCTGGGGCTGGCGGCCGGCAGCCAAGTGTCTGGCGGAACCGGGATCTCTTCCGGGGTTTAGCAGGGTGAGTTAAAAGCTGATTGAATCCCCCACCGTGGGGTATCCTCTCACCTGAGAAACACAATGACTGTGTTTTATGGCCATGAGTTCTGATTACTGGTCACTGTGCTGATCCTGCTGCTGCTGCTCAGAATGAGAGTCCTCCCGGCGCCACCATCTTGCCCCTCCTCAACATGAGGAACTTAACTGGCTAAGGTGAAATTTTTTCATTATGTATGAAACTACATAAAATTACGTATGAAACTACATAAGATGTAACTACATAAAATTGCTGTTGCTGTTGGTCTAAAATGATTAGTTCTTGAATTTTTATGGTACTTCTACCAATAAATGTGAGGTTTTTCATAACGTCTAACTTTTTAGCTTTATTAAAGAATGACAAATAAGAATTATATATAGAAAAGGAGTACAGTGTAATGATTTGATTTATGTATACATTGTGTAATGATTACCATAACCCCAGTAATTAACCTGTTCATTACCTTACATACATGTCATTTTTGTGTGTACTTAATGGAGCTCTTAAAATTTACTCTTTAGGAACTACTAATTTTAAAAACCATGCTAGATTTCAAAAATCTATAGAATGGCATAACACTTTTACTTACACTGCAAGTATCTTCAGAGAAGAGAACCATTCAACATGATGTTTTACACTTGGTTGTGCCAACCAATGGGCATGTGTGGCTTAGGTCCTAGAACCCTGACTAACAACATCAAGGGAATGAAGAAATGACAGCCACATGTACACGAAAGCTGGGATCAGGTGAGGGTGTGGCCACTCGGATTAAGAGCACCTACTACTCCTAGCAACCTGGAACCTCAGCATACTTGTTAGGGTCACCACACACGGAGTGTCTAGTTAGTCTTGGTAGGAGGTCTCTGTAGGCTAGCTGCCTTGGGCAGCAAATATCAGGGAAGAGGAAGCTCAATTGTTGGTTCTGCATATACTGGTCAATAGTTTATGAGCACACTCTCAGACCCTAAAGAAAGCTTAGCCATTCTTCTTGTCCTTGACCTATATGCAAATGTGTGTGTCTGCATGTCCAAGCTAAGTGCGTGTGGGTGCCCACAGAGGCCAGAAAAGAATATCAGATACCCTAAAGGTTGTAAACTGCCAGGCATGAGACCTAAGAGCCACACGCTAGTCTCTGGAAAATCAGCAAGCTCTCTGGAACACTGAGCCATAGCTGTGGCCCCCTCAAGATTTACTTTTGAAGAACTCAAATCAACAGTCTAAACCACTGCTAAATAATCTTTTTGAATTGACACACAATCTGCATTGTTTGGTCCTGTGTTCTGATTTAAGATTCTTCTATAAATCTGCTTCATCATGTTTTCTCTACATAGTTAAAGCTGTTTTTTATTTGTCTCCATCTGTTGGGACAACTTTAATTATTTAATATACTTGCCAATCTTTCTTATGTAACCACACTTTGGAAAGCTAGATAATAGCACCTCCAGTGTGGAGAGGTCTGGATGTTCCCTTAGTTTCTGGCAATCTCTAGTCCATATTATTTATAAAGTAAGCCATAGCTTGTGATTAAGATACTTTTTTAAATATTTAATTCTTATTCATTACATTATTAGTAAAGAATGTTTACTATAGTCTTTTCCTTGTGTATGGCAGGGACTCACTATATAGCCATGTTTGGTCCGAAAGTCATATAGACCATGTGACTCTAGGACTCACAGAAATCTACCTATCTGAGTCTCCTAGCTTCTGGGGTTATGGCATGCACTATCAGTGTCCAGCAATGTTTAACATTTTCTTATATCACCCTTATGTAATTCCACTTATCTCCTTAGAAATATTTTCTAACCAGCTTTAAAAAAATGATTATTATTAATCAGTTTGCCAAAACCTTTGTCAATCCCTAAAAAAGGTGCTTTTATTGGATGTGTGGGTTAAAAACTGTTTCCCTGGGGATTTAAAACCATTCTTGCTATATGGTTCTATTATTGTCAGTGGTAACTTTTTCTGTCTGATTGTGATTTCTCATGTATTATTTTATTTCCCGTTTCCCCAGGACTCTCTTAAATATTAGTCGTTGCATGTGTTCTCTGCCTAGGCAGATTTGTTTTAATTAATGTTTTAACTACTTTGTTCCTAAAATAAGATTGTTTTAAAGTCCTGCTTTGCATATTTCTTCATTTTTACCAGGTTGTGACTTTTGAGGACTATCCCTCCCTGTCCTCTCCAGCATTATCAGTCTCTTGTAGGGACTTATTTTACATCAGACACTGCAAAGTGGTGACTAACAAAGTAAAAACATCATTTTTAGACAATGCATCTCACCTTTAAATGGCCTGAATAACTTTTTCAGACATATGATAATCAGCAATTTTCAACAGTATAGGTATTTGGAACAGATCAGGCAAACTGAACTGGCATTCTTTTTTTTTTTTTTTAATTTTTCATCAATTACACTTTATTCATTCTGCATCCCCCCATAAGCCCCTCCCTCCTCCCCTCCCAATCCCACCCTCCCTCCTCCCTCTGCTTGCATGCCACTCCCCAAGTCCACTAATAGGGGAGGTTCTCCTCTCCTTTCTGATCTTAGTCTGTCAGTTCACATCAAAAGTGGCTGCATTGTCCTCTACTATGGTCTGGTAAGGCTGCTCCTCCCCAGAGGGAGGTGATCAAAGAGCAGGCCAATCAGATTATGTCAGAGGCAGAGACTCATACTCATACTCCAACCAAGGACTATTCATGGAGATAACCCAGAACCCCTGCACAGATGTAGCCCAGGGCAGTTCAGAGTCCAATTGGGTTACATAGTAATGTGAAGAGGGACTGAACTGGCATTCTTAAGTGAAGAGAACTGTTGGACTGGCTCAGTGGATAGAGTACTTTTCTAGCAAGCGCAAAGCCCTGGGTTTTAGCTCCAGAAGCACTGAGCATGGTGATGTACAATGGGAATCCCATCATTGAGAGTTGGAAGCAGGAGAATCAGATATTTAAAGTTATCCTCAGTGAGTGTGAGGCCAGTTATGGCTACATGACCCACTGTGGGATTTAAGAAAGGAATGGGGGCGGGGAGAAAGGAATGGGGTAGGAGAGAAAGAAGGAGGAACAGAAAGTAGGAGAAAGCAAGAAGGAGGGAAGGAGGGAAGGAAAAAAGAGAAACAGCAAAACAATTATTAACACCAGAGGAAAGGCAAGGCTCTCCCATCCCCGTTGTTCTGTCTGTGGCCCTTTGTCTTCTTGATTCTAAGCCTGTTCTTGTTGTGTACCATCATGTGATGCCATTACTTTCCTTTGAAGTAGAAATGTTTTCTAAGCATGTACTTGCGAAGTGATTGCAGGAAAGCAAGAACAGCTTGTTTCACAAAAGAGAATGAAATGTTATTCTTTTCTTATCTTCCCCCCTTTATTAAAAATATATTCTTTTCTCACACAATATATCCTGAATATAGTTTTCCCTCTCTCTACTCTTCCAAATTCCTCCCCAGCTCCCCTTCCACCTGGTTCTACTCCTCTTCAGTCTCACATTAGAAAAGAGCAGCCTTCTAAGAGATAATAACAAAACATAACAAAATAAAATATAAGATAAAACAAAAAACATCACACTGATGTTGCACAAGGCAAACCAAAAGAAGAAAAAGAGCCCAAAGAAAAAGCAGAGGAATAAGAGACTCCTTTGTTCACACTCTCAGAAATCTCATAAAAATACTAAACTGAAAGCTATAATATATATGCAGAGAATCTGATACAGATCCATGTTGGCCTGTCCTTGCTGCTTTAGTCTCTGTGAGTTCATATGAACTGTACTCAGGTAATTTAGATGGTGTGGTTCTCCTGATGTACTCCATCTTCTCTAGCTTTTATATCTCCTCTTCTATAGGGCTTCCTGAGCTCTGAAGAGAAGATTTTGGTGGAGACATTCCATTTTTGGCCGTATGTTCCAAGGTCTCTGTCTGCATTATGTTTGACTATGTGTCTCTGTATTTGTTCCTATTTACTGCAGGAGGAAGGCTCTCTGATGATGGCTGAAGAGGCACTGATTAGGAGTCATTTTATCATTTTTTAAAGAGAAGTAGTATTCAGTATTATCTTAGGTCTCTGAGCAATTCCATCTTTGTTTGTTTGTTTTTGTCACTCAAACAGTGCAAGGTATGGGTTTCATTGCAAGGAGTGGGCCTTAAATTAAACCAGACATGGGTTGGTTACTTCTACCAGCTTTGAGCCATCATTACCCTAGCATAATCTGCAGACAGGGCAGCATTGTGTAGCAAAGTGCTTATGATTGGATTGGTGTTAACAATTGTATTTTGATAGCCTGCAGAGTACCTTCCCATACCAAAGACACTAACATTTTATGGTCAACAGTTTATGTAGGTAGGAGCTCACCTCTCCATGTTCAATGAGATGCATAGGATGCAGTGCAGCCTTGCTGTCAGTTTGTGAAGAGCAACCTATAGTTTTAATAACAACCTAAGTTCCATTCCATAGGGTCTGTTTGGCCAACAATTCAATTGAATGTAATCCAGTACTGGAAGCTTAGTTTGGAGATAAGAGAGCACCAGTTTTTTCTCATCTTATACAGTTTTTAACTAAGGAATATCACTCATCTATAAATATGTATATGATGTCATTTTTTACATATTTGAATATCAATTGGATTTCCAAAATTTTGATCTAATAAATAGTAATTTTAAGGTTTGAAAGAATAATAGTGATTGATATTGTAAGCCTACTCTCATTTTGTCTAAACTCTGCACTCTGGACACTTTTATTACTGGTAGTGGTTTTATAGAAACACATTGTTGCACACAATAGACATTACATGTCTTTAAAGTGTGAACAATGTAGGTGATTTGGATTAGAACAAGCTATGTTAAAGGAGGAAAAAACTCTAATTTACATCATTGTACTTTATACTTGATAATGGAGCTACAAGTAATATCAGCCTCTTTGGCTATATTTATTTTTAATTGGTTAATACAAATAATGGGACGAAATGCAGAGTCGCACACATATTAAGCCAAAATGAACTCTACCACTGGAATTCACCCAAATCCCCAATAAAAAATTAGATGGCAATATTTAGAGTTGGTGCCTTTGATAACATAAGATAACCAATTCTTCACGCTAAGAAAAAATTGGATCTAAATTGAATGAAATTAGCAAATGTCCTCATAGATGGTACTTTCTTAATGGCCACTGTTGGATTTTTAAAAAGAACAGTTGTCAAAGACATCTGTGAATTCCATTACTATCCAGGAATTGTTTTGTCAAAGCGTAAAAAAAGAACAAATTGTAATAATGTAATGCAGTTAAAGGCCTCCTAACACTTTCTAGCTCTCATTTCTTAGAAAGTCTCAGTTTTTCCCATGGCTTACACAGGTTGACATTTCACACAGATTTTGCTCACTAACTACTCTTATCCCTTCCTATTATGTTTTCTCCTTAGCCTAATGCACCGTGGACACTTGGAGAGCAGATATAGCACTGCCTCAAAGCTTTTGCTTGTTTCTCCCAGTGTCTGCAAAATTTTCTCAGGAACACCTGCAGAGGTAGTTCTTCTCTTCCATTTAGATAATTTCTAAAGTGGTAGCCTCCCGCAGACGCCTGTCCTGGTAGGTGTATTTAAAACAGTGGTCTCCATTTTCAGAACCTTCTAGTACACCCTTGGGGGAGCAGACGAAGCCCTGAGTAAATGAGGCCCCAATGAACACATGCTTTTGACACAGGAATGACGAGGATCCCATAGCCTCTGACTCAGAAGGATGCAAACCTCAAAGGTCCATGTGTGGGTGTCTGAGTACATGGCAATAGTGTGTGTAGAAAATGCCCACCTTTGCTTTCTCCTTCTGCATGTTTAGACCTGAAGCCAGCTCTCCTGCAGAGACTGCTCCCCTGTTGAAATCCGCTAAACCTGTGCCCTGTTCATCTGTATATAATAACCCTGCCTCCTTGTTTATCTGTAGGCAATAACACTGCTTTCTTGTTCAGGTTCATAGAATGACTCTGTCTCCCTGTTCAGCTCTACATAATAAACACACTAAGCTTCCAGGATGACGAGGTTCTCAGTCAGAGAAACAGAGATGAATCCATTCAAACATAGCTTTCCCATGTCTGTGTGTCTGTGTGTCTGTCTTTTCTTCATTCCAGTACAGTCATTGTCAGATTTGTCCTTGTTGCTGTGCACTCAGTAACACCAGCCACATCTTTCCTATTTCCTTTTCTTTTTTTTTTTTTTTTGGCTTCAGCCCAACATACTGAGAGACACTTAACTACTTTGAAAGTCTCTGCAGGCTACCCTGGGCCCAGATGTTTGGTTCTGTTGTTCTCCTTGAGGAGTTCCTATCCCTTCCAGGTCTCTTCTTTCATAAGGTTTCCTGCTCTGCCAAGCCACAGAGGAAGACAATGCAGCCAGCCCTGATGAGACCTGATAAGCCAGGTTCTGAGAGAAGGGGAGGAAGACCTCCCCTATCAATGGACTAGGGAAGGGACATAGAAGGAGAAGAGGCAGGGTAGGTGGGACTGGGAAGAGAAGGGGGGCTACAGCCTAGATACAAAGTGAATAAATTGTAATAAATAAATAAATAAATAAATAAATGACTAAATAAATAAATGAATAAATAAATAAATAAAGCTAGCTACCATTGGTGTTATTTCTTCTCTTCAGAGCTTGGAAACTTGTCTACAATGTACAGGTCTTAGCATCTATTGAAGAGCAACTTGATCAGTGGAGGGAATCAGGCAATTAGATCTGAAACCTTATCCAATTATATGTTTTACATAATGATTGAATGTGTTTTCCAGTAGTCTGAAATTATTTGGTTTGACTAGGATACAGAGTTTAAAAAAACAATGTAAACTATTGGAAGAAATCTAAGCAGACAAAGAAAAGATTTCAGGCCTAGTATTCTCATTTAAGAGTACATACAATTTAAACTGACTATATTTATTTAGATAAACTTCCCAAATAACACTTTATATGGCGTAACTATGGCCTCTATAAATCATATATTGACTGAACTGAGACATGTCTAAGATTCCCATTATCTTTGATTTCTTAACTTATTTGAATGCTTAGCTGTGCATAAAATTCTGAAGCTTTTAAATGTAGCAAATATTAGTCAAATATAAGTCATTATGTAACTTAAAAATATTCATAGCAGTTCTTTTGGTTTAATTCTTTTTATTGGACTTGTAAATCATTTGATCATTGCAGAACATTCACCTTGAGATTCTGCTTATAAATTCATTTATAAATCCTCATTCATAAATCCTCATTAAGTTAGAAAAATCCATATCAACTCAGGGAAAATGGTCTTTATTAGGATATTTACATTTCTCCTTAGAAATATTTATTTTTAATTTAAGCTTATTTCTTTCCAAGTATTATGCATGTCTGTATTGTTTTCACTGATTTTCTTATTTGAAATACTGAGAGCCACAGTTAAATTTTTCATTTCTTTTTTTTTTTATTTTTCATTTTCCTATTATATTAGTTTATTTACTTTACATCCTGACAGTGCCCCCTCCCTTCCCTCCTCCCAGTCATCTTCTCCTCCTTGCCCCTTCTCCTCTCCCTTTCCTCCTAGAAAAGGGAGCCTTCCCGTATTAACCTTCTCCAGCACATCAAATCACATTAGGAGGGAGCATATCATTATCCCCAGTGGCCAGGCAAGGCAGTGCTGCCGGGGGACGGGGGGTGATCCAAAAGAAGGCAACAGAGTCCCTTTTAGAAACAGCCCTCCTCCCCCACACTTGCCAGGCACCCCATATGAAGACCAGATCACCCTTTGGCTACATGTGTGCAGGTGACCTAGGTCCAGAACATGCGTGCTCTTTAGTTAATGCCGCCGTCTCTGAATGCCCCCATGTGGCTTGTGGTCTCTGCTGGTCTTCTTGTGAGGCTCCTGTCCCCTCCAAGTCCTTCAGTCTTTTCCCCAGCACTTCCACAAGAGCTCCAGAGTTCTGCCCCATGCTTGACTGCAAGTTCCAGCATCTGTGTCTATCTGCTGCTGGCTGGAGTCTCCCAGATGACATTCAAGTTAGGCTCCTGTCTGAAAGTAAGTTTAGTTTCATAAATTCGCTTAGTTTATGAAGATTTCTTTTTCTAAGTGAAATATACAAATATGAGAAGATGCAAATCTTTCCTCTTTCTCCTCCTCCTTCTCTTCTTTTTTCTCCTCCTCCTTTTCCTCCTCCTCCTCCTCTTCCTCCTTCAGGTTTTCCCACACTGTTATTGTCAGGACTTTATATATCATCACATTCTTCTGAAATTTGAAAGAATTATTTTTAATTTAATTTTTTAATTTATTACAATGTATTCACTTTGTATCCCAGCTGCACCCACCTCCTCCTGCATAGATGAGGCCCATGGAAGCTCAGACTCCTAGTAAGGGGAACAGGGGCTTTGACATGAACTCAGTGGCTGGCTCTTTAGAAGAACTTTTAGAGTTAGACATTGTATCACATATTTAAAATTTATTTTCTGGGTCATTTCTGATCTTTAAGTTCTTTTTACAGTAGGTTTTAATTAATCTTTTGAAATTTTGTGATACTGAAACTAGTTTTTTGGTTTGCTCTTCTATCAGAGCCTTCACCTGTGCTTTTTCTCAAAATGGTACTTTTAACACGCCACCTCAGGACACTTATTTCTCATTTTCTTTGTGGACATGAGGCAGATGTTTTAAAAACCAATTGCCTGTACTAAATTATTGTCCAGAGATTGGTTCTCTTCAAATAATAGCCCTGCTCTTTTCTTCTTTGCTGAGTTCTCTTAATACTTTCAACTGTAGCCTTACTCGATGAAAAGTGGTATATCTTTTTGTGTCCAACATTTTCTAGAAATAGTTTCTGTAATTACCTTTGGAATCATCCTCCTGTACCTGAATATTAATAGATCTGATATCTCAAACTTAATTGATGCATGCCACCCACTATCCGGTTTTACTGAAGTCTTGATTGCTTTTTTTCCTTCCTCTCTTGCTTACTCCCCCTCCCTTCTTTTTTGTTAAAAGACTTCAGAGACTTCTTTCTCTAGTAAGTCAAGCAGAATGATTTTAGTTCTTCCCACATTTGGGATTACTTAAGTAATTGCAGTCATGCAAATGTTTTAGATATAGAAAGTAAAACTATGCCTAAAATGCTCAAGACAATATTTATATCTAAAGATTAATATATAACATATATATATATATAACTTATATATAAATATATGGCACTATATTTAAACAATGTAAAGGATTTTTTATTAATAAATGGTGAGCAATACTCTCTGGTGAACACTCTGTTTTTGATGGTCCCAGATGGTTTCATCTTTTTTGTTCTCTTAAGTTTTGGTATAATATAATTACATATATTTATGATGTATGCTATGGCAATTTAATACATGAATATAGTGCAGTGTGATCAAATTCTAAAATTAAATTAATCACCACATGGAACACTTATTGCATTGTCTGTGTGTGTGTGCATGCCTGTGTATGTATGTATGTATGTATGTATGTATGTATGTATGTATGTATGTGTGTGTTTGCATGCTGGTAAATATGAGATTTTTGTGTGTATTGGTGGTTATGTGTTTTATTTGTGGGTGAGTACACATACTTATGAGGTCAGTATCAGGTATTCTTCCACAAAATATCATCCAACTTGTTCTTTGGGACAATCTTTTTCACCGAAACCTAGGATTACTCTCTCTAGTTAGTAAGCACCAGATATCTGCCTGTCTCTTCCTCCACAACTCAAAGTTACAAATATGTGCCACTTATACCTGGCTTCTTACAGAGCTGCTGGAGCCCAAACTGTAATACCCGTGGGTGGGTGAGCAATCTTCCAGTTTCTATCATTTCTTTTAGTTAGGAGCATTATCAATCTTTTCTAGTTATTTTGAAACATAAAGTGAGTTATTATTAACTATAATTCTTTAGGAAATCCCTGCTATTAAGGTCATAGTCCACCATGTCTGGATAGCTCTCAAAGCTCAGAGGAAAATGGAGCAACCTCTTTCTCAGACTTTCTCTTCCCTGAATGACCTTATCTAGAGAGTGCTTCTAGGCACAGATGCCT
This sequence comes from Meriones unguiculatus, assembly GCF_030254825.1. Lineage (NCBI taxonomy): Eukaryota > Metazoa > Chordata > Mammalia > Rodentia > Muridae > Meriones > Meriones unguiculatus. Next base: position 36,145,989 of record NC_083367.1, on the reverse strand, counting down.
GGCCATATTCAGAGTATGACCCTGTACAAGAGCTATGAAACTCAATACCTAAGTCCTTTGCCTACCCATATGATAATGAAGTTCTGTGTTCTGACCAACCAGCCTTTCCTGCACCTATAATAATTAGGTACTGTGTATGACTAATCAGTCCATGTCACTTGTAAGAACCTTTATATACCTCACCCCTGAAACAATAAAATGATCTGTCTCTGAAATGGATCCCAGAAGTCTTATCCATCATAATCCTGGGTCATCAGAACCCCATTCCTCACTTCTACTCTCTTTGCCCTCCTAGGCTGGTAGCCAGCACCCCCTCCTGAGGGGGAGAAGGGACCACATAGTTGCTCTTTCATGATATGAAATATCAAACTTAATTATATTTTTATACACATGAACCCATGCTTATTTATCCTCTCCCTAATTTCCTAAATTTTGGTAATCTACAGTTTTGTTGTCTACTCTTGCGAGATTAGGCTTTTCATTGTCCACATGTAAAACAATACATGACAATCAATTCCCATTTATTTCACTTAACATATTGTCTTATGGTTTCATCAGGAATTACAGGATGTTTTTCTATGAATGAATGTATGGTATTATTTTGTGTGTATATCATGTCTTCTTTGAACTGTAGACACCCCGGTTTGCCCTGAGTCTAAGATGTTTGACATCTTAGATGTTTGGGCATAAAATATAGACAAGTTTTACATCTACTTATTTTCTTTGCATATATACACGGGAGAAAAATAGGTAAATCATCAGGCAGTTCTATTTTTAGTTTTCAGACAGACTCCATACTGTTTTGTATAATGATTGCTATATTTTACTTTTCTACTTAAAATGTGTGATAGGTTCCCTTTCTTCACATTCTTGTCAGTATTTTAATATTTATTTATTTATTTCTCTTACTGCAAGACATTCTAATGAAGGTGTGAGATTTCTTTTTTATTTTGATTTGAGTTTCTCTCTTGACTAGTGAATACCATTTTCACATACTTATTGTACATTTATTTCTGTCTTCTTTTGATAAATGTGTATTTGAATCATTTGCCAATTTTAAAATTGGATTATATGTGAATTTTTGTTGTTGAGTTTTCCTTCAATTTCTTCTAGGCATACTACAAAGTATGAGAATGTGTGATGTAAAAGATAAAATGATGTTATGGGTAGGTATATTAGTCATCGTTCAATGGCTCATTTTTTTTTTCAGTTTATATGCTCGATTACATTTACTGATTTCTTCTTTATTTAACTTGCTTTTCTCAATTTACTTCACATACTGACCATAATTTCTCCTCCCTCTTCTCCTATGTAAGCCTTTTACCCTCTCTCTAAGATTAGAGGGTGAGAGAAAACAGCAAACAACGAACCCTCCCAATAAAACAAAACAAAACAAGGAACTTATGTTTGCCACAGGAGAGTAATATCTCAAACAGGAAAGCAGAAAGTCAAATGAGAAAGTAGAAACTCCTAGGCCCTTGGTGTCATCAAGATGACAACTGAGAGTGTTTACAGTTGTTACAGCTCTGCTCTCCAAGGGTCTCAGGATGTAGCCCAAGAGCAAGTCCCCTTTAGAACAAGTTCACAAAGATAACAGGTCACTCAGAAGAGTGGCAGGACTGTCAAGTCTTTTGTCTCTGGCAGGTCCCCAAGGCTAAGTGAGCCCTACTTTTATAGCTGAACCAGCAGGTCTCAAAGGCTGAGACAGAAATGATGGATCTACAAGGAGGAATGACATCTCTCATAACAATAGCAGTAGGAGGATGTCTTCAGGGTAGAGTTTTTATTTCTGTGACAAAACACCATGACCAAAAATCAACTTGGGGATGTGAGAGAAGGGTTTATTCAGCTTACACTTCCAAAGAACTGTTCATCACCAAAGGTAGTCATGAGTACAACTCAAACAGGGATGGGACCTAGAAGGCAGGAGCTGATGCAGAGGCTATGGAGGAGGGCTGCTTACTAGCTTACTCACATGGCTTGCTCAGTCTGCTTTCTTACAGAAACCAGGAGAGCAACCCAGGGATGGAAACACCATAATTGTCAAGGCCTTCCCACATCAATCACTAATTAAGAAATACTTTATAGCTGGATCCTACGGAAACATTTTTCAGTTAAGGTTTCCTTCTTTCAGGTAACTCTAGTTTGTTCATCAAGTTGACATAAGATCACACAGCAAAGAAACTGCGTGACTTCCCCTACCCCCGACCCCATATTTTTGGGTCTCCTGATGTTGATTCTCTGATGAGTCTTGGGAGTAGTCCTTCTAAGGAGGATGTCTGAAAATAAAGATCCTGGCCTGATCTGAAAGCATGCTAAGAGGTAGACACTCAGACTGGCAAAACTCTGTGTTGTGTTCTGTTATATAAAGCCTGATGGACCCTGATTGTCTAGGTGTTTATATATACAAATGAGGGGGAAAATGGGACCAATCCAGAGAGAACTATCTAAGCATGGATTGAAAAGAGAAAGTTTATCCAAAGCTGAGATGCTGTTGATTAGGGCTCCCATTTATCTTCTTTAGCTCTTCCTTTGGTGTTGCAGCAATAGGAACATAGAAGAAGTGGGGGAAACCCTGTCATTTTCCCCATAGATTCAGACTCTGCTACTGGACAAGAGTAGGCTGTTGTGCTGAGCATTAATTCGACTATTGGCTTCAGAGGCCTTCCTTCCAGGCTGTCACAACTAAATCTCCCAACTCTGTCTGGGCTTGTTAGGTCACAACTGGGGGCAGTTATCAGCTTACTGTTATTTCAACGTAAATAACAGTAGAGTCCATCTGCCTTTACTATCTGGGCTCTGGAGATCTGGATGCTGCTCCAGATTCACAATGTTAGAAGCTGGGAAGTCCAAGATCAAGTCATCAACTAATGCACTTCTTATGGAGGACCTCTATTCAGATCTCAAGAAGTTTTCTCCTCAGTGTCCTCATGTAGTTGAGAATCATTTGTGTCTTTTCTTCTTAGAAGATACACATCACTCAGTCAGGGTTCCAAACTTCGTTGTCATCTAAAACCTAATTTACTTCCAAGGTTCCATCACATAATAGCACATTATGGGAGACTAGAGATTCAGTAAATTTATGAAGAGGTCAATTAAATCCATAGTATCAAATGACTCTGAGGGCTTCAGAAGATGATTGCGCAGGTGAGAAGCAGAATGGTGTATAGTGAGTTCTATAGGAGAAAATTATTTATTAAATTAATTTATTCATGTAAAAGATTACATCTTAGACATGGGTTCCTCCTCTCCTCCCAGTCCCACCCATCCTTCCACATCTCCTCCCCCTTTTTCCTAATAATAAGGGAGCATCCCTATGCAAACACCCCAGCTTATCCATTCAGATGAAGATTGAGTTCTTCTTTCTCCCCTGTGGTCTGGAAGGGCAGTCCCATCAGGGGAAATAATCAAAAAATTGGCTAACAAGGTCCCTATCAGAGATATCTCCAACTTCCCTGACTATTGGGCCCACATAAAACCAAAAGTGCCCATCAGGTATTTATAAGTAAATTACCTAGGTCTAGGGCATGCATTGTCCTTGGTGCTTTAGACTCCATAGGTCCCTCTGGTCCCTGGCTGATCAGCTTTAATAGTCCTTGTCTGACAAAGGGCTAATATCCAGAACATATAAAGAACTCAAGAAAATAAACACTAACAAATCAAATAATCCAATTAAAAATGAGATACAGAGAATTCTCAACAGAGGAATTTCAAATTGTAGAGAAGCATCAACCCAGATGTCCATCAGTGGAGGAATGGATACAGAAACTATGCTACTTTTACACAATGGAATACAACTCAGCAATTAAAAATGAGGAAATCATGAAATTTGCAAGCAAATGGTGGGATCTAGAAAAGATCATTCTTAGTGAGGTATCCCAGAATGAGAAAGATACACATGGTATATACTCACTTATGTAGACCTATAAGATAGGATAAACATGCTAAAATATGTGTACCTAAAGAAGATAAACAAGAAAGAGGACCAAGAGTAAGATAATCAATCTTCACTTAGAAAGACAAATGAGATGGACATGGGAAGTAGGAGAAAACAAGTAACAGGACAGAAACCTACCACAGAGGGCCTCTGAAAGACTCTACCTAGCAGGGTATCAAAGCAGATGCTGAGACTCATAACCAAACCTTCGGCAGAGTGCAGGGAATCATACGATAAAAGGGAGAGTTAATATGACCTGGAGAGAACAGGAGCTCCACAAGGAGAAAATATATCAGGGCATGGGGTCCTCTATGAGACTGCTTCTCCAACCAAGGACCATGTATCGATATAACCTAGAACCCCTGCTCAGATGTAGCCCATGGGTAGCCCAGTAACCAATTGGTTTCCCATAATAAGGGGAACAGGAACTATTTCTGACATGAACTCAATGACTGGCTCCTTTACCTCCCCCCACCCTGAAGGAGGAACAGAGGAGTACATGGCAGCCAGTCCTGAAGATACCTGATAAGGTAGGGTCAGATGGAAGGGGAGGAGGACCTCCCTTATTGGTGGACTTGGAAAGGGGCAGGGAGGAGATGAGGTAGGGTGGGTGGGATTGGGAGGGAAGGAGGGAGGGGGCTAAAAAAATAAAAATTAAAAAAAATACCTCAAATGACTAAAAAAAAAGAAAAAAAGAAAAAAGAAAGAAAAGAAAAAGAAATGCTCAATGTCCTTAATCATCATGGAAACACCAAAATGGGTGATTGGAGGGGTATCTGAAGCCAGAACATCGACATTGAGGCTTCCTGGGAGGGTGAAAGGGGACAACCTGTTTGTTGGGATAGTTTGGATCCATGTCCCCCATGAATGTCTCAGGGTACTGACACTGGTGAATATTCAACCCCCTTGTCCTTGTCCTTCCTTTTGCCCAAAGCATGGGCTCCCTGCTCCACAAAGGTGGCAGTGGTTGACCCAAGCACGAGCCTCCTTGCTAGGTGAATAAGATTTGCAGAGGTGGTGGTAGTACAGGCCTTCCTGGTCTGTGGTTGCAGCAGGAGGCAGCTAGCCCAAACAGGAGCCTCCATGCTGGGTGACTGAAAAGGCAGACGTGGCTGCTCCAAGCAGGAACCTTTGTGCTGAGACAGCAGAGACAACTGTTCCAAGTACTGGTCTAACTGCCCAAGGGGCAAAACAGTGGACACCACTGAGGTGACTGATCTCCTACACTCTCATTTGCCCCTGTTGGCCCAAGTCTGAGGTAGAGAACAGGGGGATCCCCTGTGCTTTCTGATTAGGCCTGTGAACAGTGAGTGTGCCTTCAAGTGAGTGTGTGTAGAGCCTCAGATTCAAGGTCTCTTCACACTAGCAGCCAGACATCGGATCACTCCTACCCACACCCCCACAGTGGGCAACATAGGGCAACATAGTTGGGACAGTGTTCTCAACATTGGAGGCCCTATCCTGTGGGTCTATAAAAAGTGGAGTCTAGGCAAACAATTCCTGGAGCCCAGACAAATTTGAATAGCATGAGGACAGTATGACAAGCTTGTAGACCACTGAGGTATTCAGGGCACCTGTGCATGTGCATTGCAGCTGGGAACAGTTGATATCCTGGCAAGGAGAGTTTTAAAACAGATTACTAGAAGGAAAACCTTAGGTAAGATACTTACTCTTCATTCAGAAAGGCAAATGGGATAGACATCAGAAGAAGGTGAAAATAAAGAACAAGACGAGAACCTACCACAGAGGGCCTCTGAAAGACTCGACTCAGCAGGGTATTAAAGCAGACGCTGAGACTCATAACTAAACTTTGGGCAGAGTGCAGGGAATCTTATGAAAGAAGGGGGAAATAGGAAGACCTGAAAGGCTCCGGAGCTCCACAAGGAGAAAAACAGAACCAAAAAATCTGGGCCCAGGTTTCTTTTCTAAGCCTGATACTCCAACCAAGAACCATTTATGGAGATAACCTAGGACCCCTGCACAGAGGTAGCCCATGGCAGTTCAGTCTCCAAATGGGCTTCCTACTAAGTGGAACAGGGGCTGTCTCTGACATGAACTCAGTGGCTGGCTCTTTGATCATCTCCTCCTGCAGGGGGAAGCAGCCTGACTAGGCCACAGAGGAAGACTATGAAAGACAGTCCTGATGAGACCTGATAAGCTAGGGTCAGATGGAAGGGGAGGAGGCTCTCCCCTATCAATGGACTGAGGAAGGGGCATGGGAGAAAATGAGGCAGCGTGGGAGGGTGGGATTGGTAGGGGATGAGGGTGGGGCTACAGCTGGGATACAAAGTGAATAAATTGCAATAAATAAAAATTTTATTTAAAAAAAAGATTCCTGTAGAAGAAACCAGAGTAAGAATTTGAAAACAACCATTTTTAGCATGAGAGTAATTTTATTATTAAATAAATAATAAATATTAAATTTTCAGTTCCATTATTAGTATATGAGAAGACTTTCTTCATAAGATTCTTCATAAGAATAAAAAGGGGGAAATGGTAAATCAGCTACTTGGAGTCAAGCTCATTTAAATGTTAAAGCAATTAGAAAGAAACAAACCACCACAATATGAGAAGGAGTTGCTATGAAACCCATGGCTGACAGAAGCTGAAAGGTGTTGTTGCAGAATCATCAAGACAAATAATTGGTAAGATTAGTAACAAGAAGAATTAAAGAGAAAGAGGCTCTACTAACATCTTTTCTGAGTCCCATCGTATAGGTGGAATAATGAATTTCATAGTAATATATATATATATATATATATATATATATATATAGTTTTAAGCTAAAGAAATAAATATTTTATATACAACTTACTCTAGACAGGGTAAAATGTAAAAAATAAAGTTCTGCATGACAGAAATAAATGACTAAAAAGCGTATGTGTTAACATGATTATAAAAAATGTTCTACTACAGGCAAAGCAATACAGTGACTCAGTATATACATATGGTTAAAATAAACGGAAACGTTTGACCATATTGATAAATACATAAAATTCAAGGTCTCAATTAAGATTTTTAGTAACACCAGCAACATGGCCAAACAGGTTTTACTCTTCTACCTCTTCAAAAACATAACCAAACAATTATCTATAAGCAAACACATCGAAACAAATTCTCCTCAACAAGCCAGAGTTAACTTGTATGTTCTATGAAAACTACCAATCCAGACTGAAAATGCTGGAAAAATGATGTTGCTTTGGCTACATCAACCCAGGAATTTTCTGCCAGGCATCACTGTAAGCTCTTAGGGGAAAGGCATGCTGGTAGTCATATAAGTATGCTGAACCAAGGAATATCACAGTCACACCACAAAACAAACTTCATTCAAGAGATTTATTGGGAAAACCACAGGAGAGTGGTTGCCCATGCTCTGGAGAGAAGCAGTGGGAGGCAGACTTTAAATAAGGATTCTTGGGGGCAGACTTTTTCATGGTGGCCTGGGATTGGTGGGATTTTGTTGTCTGCCTTGGTGTAAAATTCAGAAGTTGGTAAGATTTTGTGGCCTGACCTTGGGCTTTTTACTCTGTAAAATGAGTAAGATAAAAAGGCAAAGGAAAAACACCCTGATCCGAACTTGATCCCGAGACCAAGGCCAAGGGAAAAAAAAAAAACAAAAACAAAAACAAAAACAAAAGCAAAACAAAACAGCCTGACTCAGGCTTGACCCCAAGATCAGAGTCAAAGAAAGAATACTGTGACCCTGACTTGACGCAAAGCCCAGAAACAGGACCAAGAATCCCACAAAATCCCACCAATCCCTGAGCTTGCCACAGAAACCCCACAATCCCTCAACAGGTAAACCCACCAATCCCTGAGCTAAACTCAGAAACTGAAATCTCGCCAACCCTCACCGTGGAAAGGTCCACCCTGTTTCGACCCCACCAGAAATCCTAAATAACCCCTGCTTTCTGCTCAGTTCTCTGCTGCTGCTTGCAGGAGCAGAGGCAGCAGCCATCTCCGGGTTTTTTTTTTTTTTTTTTTTTTTTTCTCATATGACATTTGTTCTGCCTTGTGACTTTGTGGTATTTCTTGGCTCCTGAATGCCAGGATACCTCTAGGAGCAGAGCTGTAACATTTTTGCTGGAGAAATTATCCCTTCCTGGAGCAGAACTGTTACACTTGCTTTGGGGAAGCCTTCCCCTGCAGCAGCTGGGGCAGAAATGTAATACTGTGTGGATAAACCTTTCCCTTCAGGGATGCAGCCCTTGCAGGGTGAGCTTGGCTGCCTGTGTATGCAGGGGCTGGCTCTGACCTTTACGGCCATTACAGTGTTCTATGGGTATGCCTGGCAGTTGGAGGCCCTCAAGGGCGCCACTAGCGTGCCTTGAGGGACTGGACCCTGCATTAGAGTTTTTTTTTTTTTTTTTTTTTTTTTTTGCAGAAACCTGACAGCTGGAGGTCCTCAGAGTCAGGTGGGGCCTGTCAACTTGTTCAACTTTGTTTCCACAGTGGATACACCTTTTTTCTCTAGTGGTGTATTATGTGTTTATGTAACTAGCTTTATGAAGAAACAGGAAGAGAGAAACAAACTATGTCCAACGTTGTTAGGAAAAAGGAAACGATGATGTCAGAGCGAAAAAGTCAATAAAAATTAGAAAGGATCATACAAAAGAGTAATGAAAACAAATGTTTATTTTTTTTCAAATGATGAACAAAACTGATGAATATTTAGTTAGTGTTTACATTTAAAATGGTGCACGTAAGATTAGAAATGATGGCATTACATTTATCACAATAGAAACTAAATGATTATAAAAGACTATTCTAAACAATTTTATACCAAAACAATAAACTAGAAAAATTAATATATTTCAAGATACAACCCATGAAAACTGAAGCATGATAAAATAAAACATTCAAGATGACCGGTAAGAACTGGGGAAATTAAATCTGGATTAATAAGCATTCTATCAAATAAATAAATGCTCTTAGGAGCCAAGGCTTCAATTCTAATAAATACTTGAAGATCTAATAACAGTTTCTCATATTTTTCCTCAAACTCTAAGATGATGAAATAATTTTACTTTTTCTGAAAGCCTAGTATTATTCTGTTGGAAAGACGAGGTGAGAACACAACAATAAAAGCAGATACATTACAATATTCTTGATGACTCATATAGAAAAGCAAACTGCATTCAACCACACATGAAAAGGATCATTAATTTACTACCATGTAAAATTTTTTTCTCTGATTTAGAAGGATTGTTCAGCATTTACACATAATAAATGCAATGCACTGCAGTAACAGACTGAGGACCAAGTGCCATGTGGTCTGAGTAGGTAGATGAAAAAAAAAAGAAGAAAAAAAAAAACCATTTGCCACACTGTCATTTTATAGTATAAAAGGAAACTACTTAGGGCTGAGCTAATAGGTCAGTTGGTACAGTACTTGCACTGTAAGAAAAAGGATGTAAGAAACCAAGTACTCTATGGGTGCTATTAAACAGGCAAGTGACTATTCTGGGAGGTAATCTAATTCCTTAAAGTTATCCTATTGCTAGCATGGTAGCATCCTCTTATACAATATTTTTAAAAGATGTGTGTGTGTGTGTGTGTGTGTGTGTGTGTGTGTACCCCATGCAAGTGCCTCTGGAGCCCAGAGCATGGCATCAGATCTTCTGGAGCTGGAGTTACAGGTGGTGATGAGCCCTGAACCCATGGTGGCGTGCACTTGTAATCACAATACTGGGAGACAGACTCAGACAGGTTCCTGGGGCTCCTTAGCCAGACAGCCCACCTTACTTGGTGAGTCCTAGGCTGGTGAAAGAACCAGTTTTAGAAAAAATAAAGGTGGTTTATATCTGAGAAATGACATCTCTGGTTGTCATCTGGCCTCAGCATACACACACACACAGGTATACACAAACCTATGCACTCACACATACACACACTACTCACCAAGTTAGATATAAACAGAATACGTTGTAATTGAAGAAACAGTATATATGATAAGATGATAGCTAATATAGTTGATAGTGGAAATTGTAATACTTTAATCTTGTAGCATCTAGAATGAAGCAATGGAAATCCTTGTCAATGGCAGTTAAAAGAATGAGACAGAAGCTATGCAAGTAGCAAAGTAAAAGGTCATACTTCTGTTGTAGGCTGGTGGCAGGATTTTACTTGTAGAAAGCCTTGAAGATTCCAGATTACAAAAAAAAAAAAAAAAAAAAAAAAAGATTAGAACTGTTAAATTCATTCAGTAGTTTAGGAATACAAAGCCAACAAACAAAATTGCAGTGCGTTTATCTACACTGAAAAGAAACTTTCCAAACACTAAATGGGGAGAGAAATCCCCTTTCAAGTATCAAAAATAAATTTAAAAAAATGAAAATAAAAAAGGAACAAACTGAACCAAAGCAATCAAAGGCATGCACCTTGAAAAATACAAAAAGATTTTTAAAAGAAATTGGAAAGCCATAATTAAATGAATATGTTCTATATTCATAGACTATAATTAATAATATTGTTGCAATATCCGTTCCACTCAAGATAATCTTCAGATTCAATGGAATACCTTTCAAAACATAATAAAAATTTTTCATTGATATAGAAAAATATCTATATTTCATATGGCCCAACTCAAACCATCAAGGCTAAGGTGCACAATAGCAGGATTGAAACTGGAGAGATCAACTACCTTTTTTTTTTTTTTAATTACACCAAGAAAGTGAAAACTGTTAGAGCAGCATGCTGTTGGCATAAAATAGATTCATCAGCCAAAGAATCAGAATAGAGAACACAAAAATCCACCCACACATCCATGGTCAATTGAATTTTGACAAAGACGTCAATAATATACAGAAGGAGAAGGGAAGTCAGCTCAGTAAATAGTGTGAAGAAATAAATGCAAATAACATTGGGAAATGTTTGCAAAAAATACCAGGCCCTTAGATCACACTATATCTAAAGATCAATTTTAAGACTAACACAAAATATAGAAAGCTATCAAGCTACTACGGGTGAAAAAAGGGGCCAAACTGCATAGCACTGACATATAGCTCAGGTGATTACCAGCAAATAGAGAAACCAGCATCACATGCATAGAAGGGAAGCAACAGTTAACATGATGAAGAGGTCTCATACACACTAGAATAAAATCCTCCTACACTTCTGTCTAATAAAGGACTAATATATGAGTGATATAAAGGACTCGAAACTATTTTCTACAAAGGAAACAATTGGATTAAGATACATGGAACAAGGCTAGAATAGACAGTTCCCAAATCATGAGCCAAAATAAATTATACCTTCTTTAAATTGCTTCTTTCTTGTATTTTGTCACAGCACTGAGGAAAGTAACCATTGCATCTGATGAGACAGCAATCCTGTTTCACCGTGTCTCCCTGGAAGACTGAGATCCAGTGCATTAAACAGATGTCCGCACTCATCTTCATTACAGCACGATTCACATTAACCAATATACAGATTCAGTCTAAGTGGACACAACCCTAGAAAAGAGACAGGGTATGCTGGGAAGGAGAGAGAGGGAGACAATGAAAGAGAGAAGAGAGAGAGAGAGAGAGAGAGAGAGAGAGAGAGAGAGAGAGAGGAAGAGAGAGACTTGTGATAACATAGAAGGGAGGATTTTATAGCATCAGGCTAAGCAAAACAGGCAGGTGCAGAAAATAAATATCCCATGGTGATCTCATATGTGGACTCTAAATAATTAAACTAATAAAAGTAAAAACATGGAGATTGTCTTTATCTATGAGTATATATACATATAATACATTTAATTCATGTGTATCACACATCACATATGTGTATCCCAATTAAACATTAAAACAGAATAGCACTCAGTTTTCTATCATGCTAATTTAATAAATAAGTATGTTTTGTATTAGAAAATGGTCTCAAAGCAACTTATTGCAAGCACTTTATTATATATATATATATGGATATGTATATGAAGTATTACATACATTTATACATATGCATAGCAAAAACTGGAAAACAAATAGTATATTCCATGTGTGTTTCCTTTTAGCTTTTTCACCTATACATGTTGTTATCATCATCATCATCATCATATTTTTAACTAAAACATAAACTTGATAACATCTGAAAAGGGGAGCATTGGGAGGAAGAAATTTCCAAATGGTAATTTACAAAACAAATGTGAAAAGGCTTAGAATATTCACAAGGGAAGAATCTTCCCCAAATTAAGGACGTAACTCTAGAATTGAGCAGCAATAAGCTGTGACATTTTCAAAAGCTCAGAAATATGAGCTGGCCCCCAATAAAGGACACCATCTGGCTATGGCTTTGTTAGCGGTCTTCTTGCCGTTTACATTTTCTGTCATTTTTGCATACAAATGCTTCTCTCAGTGCACTTGAAGCACATGTTTGGAAGGTTCTATGCTGAGCAGCATTCAGCCCATTTAAACGCATTGTGTAGGCATTTAGTATTGAGCATTGGGCATTTAGGCAGGTGTGTTTTTGACTTAAACACTAACAGGGAAAAGGTCACACAGACTGGCAGCAGTTTGATTAACATGACCTAAGGTTTGGAACACATTCTGGGAAACAGAAAGCATTGGACATTAGGGAATTTCTTCTTCGTGTTCTTTCTTTGGCTGATTGCTCATGTGAATATGCAATCACACATTTCAATTCCAGACTGAAAGGTCTGCTTTAGCTTTTAAGACTTGGGTTTAAGGACTAATATTTTTGTTGTTGTTGTTGTTGTTGTACCAGTTGGAATCCATTGCTGTGCTAACAGCACCTCGGTGTGTTTACTTTCAGGTGTTTGGCATTTTACTCAAACTGAGAATTCTGATATTCTGCAGACGTCACTTATGATGGAAAAGAAAGTAACTTCTGCCGAATGTCTCTAAAGAATGCTGCACGTGTTCAGAGGAGAAATCTCATTATGTAGTACATGAGCATGAGAGAAAGTGTTTCTTCTGTGGAGTGCTTCATGTGGAAGCTTGTTATTCTAAAATTAATCAGCAATGGCACTTTCTCCCTCCACACACACATTTTTTTTTTTTTTTTTTTTTGGTGTTGAATACATTTGACATGCTTGCATGGAATTCATTCTAGAACGTTAACGGACTTTTCGATGGGACTACTCTCTGACTTCCATGATTTTTCTGTGACAGTGTAGTAAGGAATAATCCCACCAAGAGCCCGGCAACCCTTCACTCAAAAGTTGTAGAAATAACTTTTTATGTCAGTAAAAAAGATTAAGCTTTTATATAAGCTTCCTTAATTACAACAACTAGATCCAAATAATTCCTGACAGGCACTGTGGTAGCTAATTAGAATGGACTGTCTCAGCAGGGTACCTAATATCCGAGGTTATCTGTCTTCTTCCTCATTCTTAACATGAGAAAAAAATGTGAATTTTTTTTAATTCAGTGATTTTTAAAATTAATTTATATTGTCATAAACTACAGTTATTCACTTTTTATCCCTGCTGTAGCCTTCTCCAATCCCACCCTCCCTCCCTCATCTCCACCCATGCTCCTCACCAAGTCCACCAACAGGGGAGGTCCTCTGACCCTAACCTATCAGGTCTCATCAGAACTGGCTGTATTGTTTTTCTTTGTGGCCTGGTAAGGCTTTGAGCCTCCTCAGGGAGGAGGTGATCAAGAGTTCATGTCAGGGACATTTCCTGTTCCCATTACTAGTTGCCATGGGCTAAATCTGTGCAGGGGTCCTAGGTGTTCTAGGTTATCTCCATGGTCCTTGGTTGGAGTATCAGTCTCAGGAAAGACCCTTGTGCCCAGAAATTTTTGATCTGTTGCTCTCCTTGTAGAGCTGCTGTCCTCTCCAAGTCTTCCTATCTCCCCTCTTTTTCATAAGATTCCCTGCACTTTGCCCAAAGTTTGGCTATGAGTCTCAGCATCTCCTTCAATACCTTGCTGGATAAAGTCTTTCAATGGCCCTCTGTGGTAGGCTTCTGTCCTGTTTTCTCCCTCTTCCAATGTCCATCCCTTTTGCCTTTCTGCAGGAGGATTGAGCATCTTGCCCAGGGTCCTCCTCCTTGCTTAGCTTCTTTGGGTGCATAGATTTTAGTTTTTATCCTATATTCTATGTCTAATATCCACTTTTAAGTGATTATATACAATGTGTGTCTTTCTGCTTCTGGAATAACTCACTCAGGGTGATCTTTTCTAGATCCCACCATTTGCCTACAAATTTCATTATTTCTGGAAATAAAAAGGAATCTGATAAAAATTTAAACAGTTACATGTTCAAAGAAGTTTTAAGACAATTTTACTAGGATGTGTTATTAAGGGTGTTTCTATCAACAACTTTCAAAAAGAGTAGGCATTTCTGTACTTGATGATCTGTTTAGTACTGCTTTTGGCCTGCTTGTCTATCACAGTCATTAAATGGAAAGAAAGTGTCTATATCATGTTGTCTATTTATTAGTGAACATTCTGATATATTTTAGAGAATGCTTGAAAGAGGAAAGTAAATACAGTTGGTTTTAGCAGTGCTTTATTGAGCTGTACTGAGGTGAAATGAGGCAAAACAAGTTGGGCTTTCATGAAAGAAAGAATATTGCAGTGATAGAATAAACAGGATATAGCGCAGGGTGTCTTAGGGAAGAAGAGGGGGATAGAAGGACACAGAAGGGTCAGGAGCCCCACAAGACCAACACATCTAAAAACCTGAGCCCAGGGAGTTCCTGCAGACTGAAGCACCAACTAAGGACTATGTATAGAGAGGACCTAGACCCCCTGTTCAGATGTAGTCAATTGGCAGATCAGTCTCCACATGGGTTCCTGACTAAGGGGAACAGGGGGGCTGCCTCTGTCATGAACTCAATTGCCCACTCTTTAATCACTTGCCTATGATAATGAAGCCTTGCCAGGCCCCAGAGGAAGAGGATCCAGGCAGTCCTGATGAGACTTGATAAGCTATGGGAAGATGACAGAGGAGGGGAGCTCCCCCTTTCAGTGGACTAGGGGAAGGAGATATGGGGAAAAAGGAAGGGAGGGTGATATTGGGAGGTGTTGAGGGAGGGGGCTTCAATGGGAATGTATAATGAATAATTTTTTTTAAAAAAAGAAACAAGATATATGTATACCCTCCATTTTTTTCTTTCTATTTTGTTCCATCAACTATTTAGTAACTAAATTTGAATCTTGGATGACTAACTTTCAAAGTCAGAGTTAACTACTAATGGGAGCGATAGATCTTGGCAGGCCCATGACAACACATAGCCATGATGTTATGGAATTGGCTGTGAGCTAACATCGATTCTATTTTCTTTCTCATCCTTACATATAAGGTGTACTAGATTGCAAGGTATAGTTATATATAGTAATTTATTACCATTTCTAAATTTTATGTTTATAAATATCTTTTTTAAATAATGGTTTTATTGTTTGACAGTTTTGTACAACTTTATTTCACTGTCTCTCAATTCTTCCCAGATCTAACACCACCTACCCAACCAACTTTTTCCTTTTCTTCCTCTTCTCCCTCTCTATGTCTCTCTGTGCCTCTGTCTCTGTCTCTAGTCATCTGTCTCTCTCGTTCTGTCTTTCTGCTCCCCCCCCTTGCCCTGCTCCATGGAGTCAATTTGTGTTATGCAAATACTCTTGAGTTTGACTCCTGTCCTGGGGAGTGGTTGAGCTATCAGGAATTACACCTCTTAAAGAAAACCAACTCTTCTTTTCCACAGCTATCAGCTGCCAACAGTTCCTCTATGATTCCCTAGTCCACCCACAAACGGTGCTCCATGCTGGAGTTTTATTTGGCTTGAACTTGCATGGGTCTTGTGCAAACTGTCACAATCACTGTGAGTTTTTTATGTTCATTCACCCTATTGTGTCTGTTCATGTGTAGGACCACCACTTTTGGCTCTTACAATCTTCATATGCCCTCTTCTATGATCATCCCTGGGCCTTGGAGAAAGGATGTAATGTAGATACTCATTTAGGGATGATTACACTCCAGTATTTCATTATCCACACATTGACTGTTTTCACTGACATTTGTTGCCGCAAATAATTTTTCGGATAAGGTTTGGGAGGTGAAATAATTTATGAGTATAGAAATAAGTCATTAGGGTCATTTAAATAATATGATTACTTACCAGTATATATTTTCCTTTATAACCTATTACCTCTTTAGCCTCCAATAATGGTGCTAAGTATGAGTTCTAGAATGTGGACCAAGCCTTAAGCTGAATCAGAAAATGATCAGTTGCTCCTGTTACATTTATGTCAGTATTGCACTAATAAGCATACCCTGTCGACTGATATAGCTCACAGGATATAACTGATTTTCCTTTCTCCTCTAGGAGCATTCATAGTGCTTTGTAACACTATAAATTTACAGGTAGATTAAGCATGAAGCTTTGAGGTCAGTACCTCCATGTTATTCCATTTGTTTCTTTTTTTTTTTTTTATGATTCAAGCATGTGATGTCTTCAGTGATAGATGTCAATTTCTACAGGACCACCAAGAGCACTACCTATTTTCATTCTCTATCTCAATTAACTTCTTTTTAAAAGCATCTTGTAGTATTTTCAGCAGAAAGCAGAATATCATCCACATAACATACTAGAAGCAAGAAGAAATCACTCTCCAGCTCTCTTCAAAGCAGGGACTATATATATATATATATATTAACCCAAAGTTGGGCTATCTGTCATTCTTCTTGGTAAAACTTCTGAATGATATCTTTTCATTGGTTCTGATAAATAAAGAGAAGGTACACTGGAAGCAAATCTTTTACACTTTTTAGGATTCAAAGAAGATACAATTAAGGAATTAACTTCTTTTTAATTCTGACGCCTAACCTACTTATCCCCAAACATTAAGACACACTGAGACTTGATAGTTTAGTGAAATGAAATATCAACTGGTTTTTCTTTCCTATTGTTTTTATGCATTGGTTAAATGTGAGTATTGGTACGGGGAGAAAATGTTTTCCCAGAGTAATTCAAAGGCAGGGTGTGAAGAGCTAAAAATACTTGTTGATGCTTATAGATTTTATCTAAGCATCTATTGGTGCACAATATTTTTTTCACTGAGTGTACCAAACTTAGTGAATTAAATCAGACACATTTTTCTGGTCAAAATTTTAGCAAACAGGGTCCTCTGAAAAGGTCTCATAAGGCTGAATCTTAAGTATTGATCAAGTCATACCAGAAAGCAAAATGTGCTCCAAGAGCACACACACTATTTTTAGAATAGTTTAGGTGCTTGTAGTTGGAAGTCTCAGGTTGTCTGTCTTGCAATAAGCTGATTTCAGCCTATGTAAGGCATGAATTGTTTTCACCTGTGGTCCTTTCAACAATGTGTTACTTTAAAATATTAAGGGACTATCTCTGACATGAGCTCAGTAGCTGGCTCTTTGACCTTCCCCCCGACCCTGCAAGTGAGGAACAGCCTTGCTAGGCCATAGAAGAGGGCATTACAGCTAGTCCTGGTGAGACCTGATAAGCTAGGGTCAGATGGAAGGGGAGGAGGACCTTCCCTATCAGTGGACTTAGAGAGGGGCATGGGAGGAGATGAAGGAGGGAGGGTGGGGTTGGGAAGGAGTGAGGGAGGGGGCTACAGCTGGGATACAAAGTAAATAAACTCTAAATAATATAAAAAAGAAAAATGTAATTAAAAAGAATATTAAGGGAACATAATTTATATTGAAAGATTTGATTTTTAAAGGTTTTTGATGATTAAGTCAAATACAAGCCCATCTTTTACTTTAATTATATTTGAAAATCTATACACTTCTAGACTTGCTGATGTGGATACCAAGGGGATGTGAACTTGCGGATCATCTTAGTCCCATTTACCATAACCTTATGCAAAGACTACTAGAGAACCAGTATTCCAAACACAAAGTTTGGTATGGCCACAGAGAGATCTGAGATAATATTTGTCAAGTATACCAAACATCACAGAAAGAAGGTTTTGAGTATGCATATAATATTTGATAGGTTGAGAATGGAAACTTTGTTATTTGTAGAAACTGAAGCTTAACAGGATTAGAAGATTAGCAAAAGCAAGAAAGGGCTAATGGCACCACCATTATCTGTATTCTAAAGAAAAAAATATGAGCGATCTCAACAGATTTCAAGCTCTCTCATTATATCTTTTTTCACTTCCTTAATATAGTCATTCTATATCTTCCTCACTAATTTCATATTGTAAAATGTTGTAATTTTTATTTCAGTGTCTGCCACTATTAAATGGAGAACTAAAATAACTAATTTTTTCTATTTTTAAGAATACCGTTTAAGAGACTTCACTACATGTTGTCTTTCATTTACATGGAAGGCTGATGCGTAAATACAATACTGAAAAAAATTAGATGTGTGTGCATATTCTACTAAGATGTTATCCTGTGTATAAACTCAATTACTATCTCTAAATATGATATAGAGGCCTGCATGGTAAAAGAATTGTCAAACTTAATACATCATTTATTTTCTCCTGCTGTATATAGAACTAGTTGGCATTGCCCTCACAATCAGACCTTATATTTTCAGCATTAAATCACCTTGCAGCCCATTATTCTCCAGTTTAAATAATTCCAGTTCAATTAAGTTTCTCTTGTAATGCCTATTGTCTATTTAATAGCTTTCCTCCTTTTCCCTCTAAATTTATGTTTTTCTATATGACTTTACAAATGTAAAATGTAGGCACGAGATACTCTATTAAGCATATGGAGGTAGATTATGTATTCACCATGATTGTTAATCTAAAAGTGACTAAGTGGAACATGATCATTTCATCTCTCTCTTCCACACTTGATTTTCCAGTGTCTGGAAAGAACGTAATTGAAGCAAGTCCATTTGGAAGGTCATTGAAAACCCAGGGAAGAAGCAGCTGAGAAAACTATTGAGGGATTAGTCAGTGAGTCAGTTTTAAGCACTAAATGTATAAGCGGTCTGATATATCTGCAAGACACTGTGCTGTTCTTTGTTTCATTAGACTATGGCTGGATTACTTGATAAACTCCCTAACTTCTACATCCTGAGTGATTTATTAAGCATACTAACGCCAAAAATTGGGAGATGACGTGAAAGGAAACTGGATCACGCTCTGCAGTGTTGTGATACCACAAAATTGAATTATTCATTAATACATACTGTCAAAATAACAAAAATAGACTCCACTTAGTGATATATATTACTCTACAGGGAATGATTTAAATGTATTTACATGGTGGATATTGGGCTCTAAAGACAATATTGCAGCTACCTGCAGACAAAACAAACTAACTATTCAGGAAGTAAACTGGGTATTTCGAATCTAGAAAAAAATCATTTCAAAATAGATCTGTGCATAAATTGCATTCCTCTCATTTAAGAAAAGAGCTATTAAGTGGTCAATATGACCTGAGGAATGCGGTTTTGGAACAGCTCATTTTGGCAAGAGAAAATTAACCCTGGTTTAAGAAATGAAAAGAGAACTGTGTCTAATTGTACTTTGTATGAGCAAAGATTCAGACTAACCTCACTTATTCTGAAATGTTAAGTAAAAGCCCTTCACACAGGACTCCTTTAAAGAGGACTGAAGAAGTTTTACTGCAAAATTTGAGTTTGAAAAATAAATGCATTATTAGTGCTGAATAAAAGAACATTTATTAGGCAGTTGGGATGTTGGTGACTGTCCTGTTCAGTTCACACAACAGTCAAATTGAATTGAGAATTCCCAATACGAAAGCTGATGGACAAGGTAAAGGGTACTGATCAGCTTTCAAAGATAAATATTACAGAGTTCAACATAGAGAAGAGTAATAAATGAGAGTCTAAAATAGAAACAAAATGTCTTACTTTTAATTAAAGCTATATAGAAAGATTTGTTCTTGATTTACAAATAAGCACTGTGGTTGCATCTACCCTGTGTAATAATGCTAACTTGGAAAAAATGCTTCTTTCAGTTTTTTAATTATCATTTATTACCATTTATTCAATTTGTATCCCAACTGTGGCCCCCTCCTTTGTCACTTCCCAGTCCTACCCTCCCTCCCTCCTTTCCCCCAGGCCCCTCTCCTAGTCCACTGATAGGGAGGTCCTCTTTTCCTTCCATCTGACCCTAGCTTATCAAGTCTCATCAGAGTCTGTTACACTATCTTTCTCTGTGGACTGGCAAAGATATACCTCCCCACCCAGAGGGCAGGTGATTAGAGAGCCTGCTGCTGAGTTCATGCCAGAGAAAGTCCCTGCTCCCCTTAGTAGGGACCGCAATCCTCATTCTTAAGGACAAACACGATAGACATTGGAAGCAGGAGAAAACAGGGAACAGGATAGGAGCGTACCACAGATGACCTCTGAAAGATTCTCCTGATCAAGGTATGGAAGCAGAAGCTGAGACTCAGAGCCAAACTTCGGGCAGAGTTCAGGGAATCTTATCAAAGAAGGGGGAGACAGAAAGACCTGGAAGGAACAAGAGCTCCAAAAGGAGACCAGTAGAGCCATAAAAACTGAGCCCTGTTATATGCTAGTGACTCAAAGTCCAGCATATTTTCATTGACAGCAAAGTTGAGCGATTTGCCATAGGGTATCAATTTGCTCCTACACGAGGTCAATCCTCTGATTGAACACCATCGAGCTTCCTTTTAGTTGAGCATTAATTCCTTTATGTACAACTAAGGCATGAGCTACATTGGCTAAATGATTGTTCAGGGTCTGAGCAGTCTGCCCAGTATGACTCATGGCTAATGCCGAGGTGGTAGTTCCAACAGCCGCCAATGAGATGGTAGTAACAATGGTGGCTGTAGTTCCAAGATCCCTTTTCTGTCTGAAGAGAGTCATAGCGTGAGGGGCATCAACAGGCATAGGCACCCAGTGAGGCATGCGAGTAACCAGGGCATACCTAAATTTACTAGCATTCCAGCATTGGGCAAAAAAGCAAGTATCATTACCACAATTACTTGGCTCTATCTGGCTAATAATGAATAAAATGGGGGATATAGACAAACAGGTGTGGGCTTATAGGAAATATTATGAGAAGCCTTAACCCCCTCGTTGGAACATCCTGCATCAGTTCTAGAACTAGCAGTGGTGGTGTCCGAGTTCTGAGTAGGTTCAGGAGACCATTGCCCCCAGGGGCGAGACGTGCTCCATGCCAATTGACTAACTCCATGTTTTCCTCCACTTTTGAAAGTCATTTAAGGTTCTTAAATTATTTTTTCCCTTTTTTTTTAAATTTTTCATCAATTACACTTTATTCATTCTGCATCCCCCCATAAGCCCCTCCCTCCTCCCCTCCCAATCCCACCCTCCCTCCTCCCTCTGCTTGCATGCCACTCCCCAAGTCCACTAATAGGGGAGGTTCTCCTCTCCTTTCTGATCTTAGTCTGTCAGTTCACATCAAAAGTGGCTGCATTGTCCTCTACTATGGCCTGGTAAGGCTGCTCTCCCCCAGAGGGAGGTGATCAAAGAGCAGGCCAATCAGATTATGTCAGAGGCAGTCCCTCTTCACATTACTATGTAACCCAATTGGACTCTGAACTGCCCTGGGCTACATCTGTGCAGGGGTTCTGGGTTATCTCTCTGAATAGTCCTTGGTTGGAGTATGAGTCTCTGGGAAGTTCCCTGTGTTCCAATTTTCTTGTTCTGTTGCTCTCCTTATGGAGACCCTGTCCTCTCCAGCTCTTACTATTTCCCAGTTCTTACCTAAAATTCCATTCACTCTGCCCAACAGTTGCCCATCAGGCTCAGCATCTGCTTTGATAGTCTGAAGGGCAGAGGCTTTCAGAGGCCCTCTGTGGTAGGTTCCTAGGTTGTTTCCTGTTTTCTTCTTCTTCTGATGTCCATCCTCTTTGCCTTTCAGGATGGGGATTGGACATTTTAGTTAGGGTCCTCTCTCTTGCTTAGTTTCTTTAGATGCACAGGTTTTAGTGGGTTTGTCCTATGTTGTATGTCTATATGAGTGAGTATATACCATGTGTGTCTTTTTGCTGAGAGTGGCCATTATCACAGTAAATTCTATCAGAGTGGACGCAGGACTAGCCACAGGATTATCATCATGGATTGCTGCAGCCATGAATCATCTGAAGGAATGGGCGGGCATGGGAGCGTTAGCAGGCCTTCTGGTGTTGGTCTCCTTGGTTTGCCTGTGGTATATATGCAAGATTAGAGTCTTACAACAGTGTGATGCAGCCATGATCATTCAGGCCTTTACAGCCATTGAAGCAGGACATTCTCCCCAAGCATGGTTGGATACCATAAAAAGCTAAAATGTTATGCTCAGGATGCGAGGCTAAGCACTGCGCTCAGGGTCAGCCGCTTTGGACCCAGAGAAGAGCATGTCTGGTTGCATGCGGGATGATGCCCCAGGTCCCGCCTCTGAGAAAAAGGTATCAGACAGGTCTGATGCTCTTTGGGTGGATGACACCTAAATGAACATCGGTACAAAGTCCCAATTTATTTCTAATATCAGAGATCAGACCTCTACTCTTGCCTGATGCGTCTAAAACATAAAGGGGGAACTGTAGAGAGCTGCGGAATGCTATGCCTTAAAGATGGAGCTGGTTTCTGCCTTCCACCTTCCCGATGGTGAGTGCTCTCTGTCACGAACAATTCCACATTTGGCTAAGGCTGAGGATCTGGCTTGCTTCCATGTATGTGGACCTATCTGCATTGCCCACGTGGCACGCCTGGGTTGGCTACCCAGAGGCTATTTAAGCTGTGAGCTGGCTTTCCCCAGGGTCCGAGGATTGTTCAAGGTTCCTGAATAAACTGCATTGAAAAAAATAAATAAATAAATAAAGGAGCTGGAGATGTAGCTTGGTGGTGAAGCCTGTGTAACATAAGACAGGTCCTGGCTTATCTCTGGTATGGAGGAACCTGGGTACCAGCACCTCCAATCCAGTATATTCAGATAATTAATGCTACAACTTGTTTTTCCAATCCAATATGGCTCCAGTCAATTGGGTTGTTATTGTAATGGGGAAAGGCTAAACTGGGAGAGAACTGTGCTCCTTTAAATAGGTATTCCCCCCCTCATCCCCATAGACTCAAGTGTTTGAATGCTTGGTCCATAAGGACTGGTGCTTTTAGGAGGCTTTGTTGGAGTAGGTGTAGCCTTGTTGGAGGAAGTATGTCTCTGTGGAGGTCTCCTGTGCTCAAGCTACGCCCAGTGTGCCACATTCTCCTGCTGACTGCAAATCAAGATGTACAACCCTCAGCTCCTTCTCCAGCACCACATCTGCCTGTATTCTGCCATGCTTCCCATTACGATGATAATGGACTAAACCTCTGAAAGTGTAAGCCAGCCTCAATTAAATGCTCTCCTTTCTATGAAAAAAACAAACAAACAAACAAACAAACAAAAACAAAAAAAAAAAAAAACTGAGCCCTGGGAGCCCTGAAGAGAATGATACCCCAGCCAAGGAAAATGCATGGAGAAGACCTAAAACCCCAGCTCAATGTAGCCCATAGACTCAGTCTCAGTTTTTGTTATTTTATTATTACAATTTCTTCAATTTGTATCTAGGCTGTTTCCCCCTCCCTCATCTCCTCCCAATCCCACAGTTCCTCCCTCTTCTCCCCCTATGCTCCTCCCCTAGTCCACTGAAAGGTGAGGTCCTTAATTGACTAGGATCAGAAGGAAGGAAAAAAGGAAAAGAAGTCCTCCCCTATCAGTGGATTTGGGGAGAGGCATGCATGCAGAGGGTGGAGGAAGGGAGGAATTGGGATGGGAGGAGGGAGAGAACCACAGGGGAGATACAAAGTGAATAAAGTGTAATTAATAAAGGGAAAAAAAAGAATGAACAGTGAACCATTAAGGTTGAATGTAGAAACAATCATTGATTGAAGCCTCCATAATTTTAACTTTGAAAATAAGACTTTAAATAAATTGTTATTTTGAGCCCCCCCTCCAAAAAAAAAGTGAGGTCATCCTCCCCTTCTGTTTTTCTGTTTGACCCTAGCTTATCAGGTCTCATCAGGACTGGTTGCATTGTCTTCCTCCATGGCCTAGAAAGACTACACCCCACCAGGGGGAAGCGATCAGAGCCTGTTCCAGAGTTCATGCCAGAGAAAATCCCTGCACCCCTTATTAAGGAACCCACTTGCAGACTGAGTCTATGGGCTACATCTGAGCCAGGATTTTAAGTCCTCTCCATGCATGGTCCTTGGTTGGGGTATTAGTCTTTGCAGGGCTCCCAGGGCTCAGGATTTTTGGCTCTGTTGCTCTCCTTTTGAAGGTCCTGTCCCCTCAGTTTTTTGATTATATGGTTTACAACTTGTGCATCTGTGAATTGAACTCTTTTTTTGGTGTAAAAATGAACAGAGTTTATTTAGTCACAATATTTACTTATTGTGTATGTATATATTAATTTTAGTATACAATTTATCATTATCCGTTCACTTAGCTTTACTATTCCATGATATAAGTTCTCAATAGAAGGCTTCTAGGCTTTGCTGGTAAAAGGAACTCACAGAATGATAACAAAGATGTTAGGATGAGAATGTCAGAAAATATGAAAGTCAACGACATTTGCCTAGTGTAGAAAAGCATAAAATGGATTGAACAAAGGAGCAATTCTAGCAGCAGGGCAGGAAACTTATGAGATAACCCTGGCACATCTTTAAATGCTAGAAAACAAGAAATTAAAAGTAGGAAAGATCACCTGGCAACATGTGGTTATAAAAGCAGAAACAATTAGAGAAAGTTGTATGAGTTACAGACCAAAATAGAAGTTGAATAATATTGAAGATATGCTGATATAACTAATTGCATTAACAAATTTAAACAAAAAATGACATGATCATTTAAAGGACACAGAAAATATGCTGCTCTAATTTCACCATGATTTATAATGAGCTCTCTCAGCAAAAGATTGTAATAAGAATATTGTCCAATCTTTTTAGGAATAATGGTTCAACCAGTGTAATAAGGTTAGTCAAGAAAAATAAATTAGTAAAAACTTGAGATAAAATATAAATCAATGTAGAATATATGAAGGATGTGTAAAAGAGGTTAGAACTATTGAGTGAGCCTAGAAACAATATGGCACATACACAGTATACCAAAGTATTTGCTATTATTACATAGTATCGCCAATTAGTTGGAAATTTAAATTTAATTAAAGTTAATTTAAATTGAAATTTAAGCTTATTCATAATTGAACCAAAAGTAAAACATAAGTAGGGACTGGCGAAAAAAAATGGAAAAAATGTGTTCAAAACCAAGAAAAACTTTTGAAAAAAAATTAAGAAAACTGAGAGTAAAACTACATAGTTATGAGTTGAAAAGCCATTCGATGCTATTAATATAAGAATTGTCTTCCAAAATGATCTATAGATTTAATACATTCCTAATAATAAATGTCAGCGGGGTGTTTTACATAAATTTATAAGCTGTTTTAAAAAATTTATATGAAACTGAGAATCTTCCAAGATAAGTACAATGATTGTGAAAGAAATATAGTTTGTGTAGAAAATAAACAAACATGCCAATTAAAGGAAATAAATTTGGGGAAGTTCAACGCTCTTAATTTTAGGTGTGAATGCTGGTGAGTAAACTAAGCATTGGTAACATTTTCAACAGGTTCCATTGGAATATTTGCATTTTGGTTTTGTGACTAAAATAACTTCAGCTCTTACTTCACACCACACACAAGTCACCTTGAAGGGAGGCAGAATGATGAAGAGCTTATAATACAAGAGTTCTTAGGACAAAAATAGCAGAAAATACTCAGGATTTTGTTTTAGCAGAAGATTTTTATACAAGGCACCAAAACATAAATTGTATAAGACAGCAAATTAATCAGAATTCACTGAAAATTTGAGAAGTGGTTCTTTGAAAGATTTGTTTGTAAATATGAAAGTACTTAATGCACCAGCTCAAATAATGGACTTGTAACAAGTTTATTTTATAAAATATATGTGCCTGGAGGAGAGTGTGCCTTGTAACTCAGTAGAAGAATAAATTAAAGTACTCTAAATATTTTACAAAAGATTGTCACTTGGCAAATCAGTGGAAAAAAATATGCCAGAGAATGAATGGACTTGTGATAATGTGAGGGCAAGCAGGAAAAGAACAAAGACTTCCTTCTGCCATGTTCTTATAAAGACTTCCAACAGAAAATGTGGCCCACATTAAAGGAATGTCTTCCCATATTACAGGCATGTTCCCAGCTCAAAAGAACTGGATTAGTTAAATTCTGGTGTAGTCAAATGGACAACCGAGAATAGCTATCAGAGAGGGATTCTAGAACAAATGAAATGCCTGATAGAAGTACAAGATGGTTCAGTCATGTTGTAACATATATTACAGGTTCCTATAGTGTTAATAACATATTTATCATATGATCTAGTCAATTCATTCTCCATTAGTTATTTAAACAATAATAAATGTCCTTACCAAACCATTCCATATTTACCCATAAGAAATAAAGAGAGGGGGTATAGTCCAAATGTCCAAAAACTAAAAAAAATAATGGAAAATGCTGTTAATAAATTGTTGTTCAATATTTGGAACAATAAGGAATGTGGCTATACATAGCTACATAGATCTCAAAATTTTGCACTACTTAAAACAGTCTATGACAATTGCAGAGTTCATACTGTGAGCATCTATTCTGTGAAGTTGTAGAAATTGTGACAAGATTTCACAATAGAAAGATTAACCCTTGAGACTCAGGGTTGAAGACTAAGTGATGCAGTTGGTGTGAATCTTTCCGAATCTGTAGGCAGTTGTTTTGTTTTGATGACAGTGTCCTTTGCTTTACAGAAGCTTTTCAGCTTCATGAGGTCCCATTTATTGACTGTTGCTCTTAGAGCCTGTGCTGTTGGTGTTCTCTTCAGGAAGTTGTCTCCTGTGCCAATGAGTTCTAGGTTCTTCCCCACTTCTTTTTCTAACCGATTTAGAGTATCTGGTTTTATATTGAGGTCTTTGATCCACTTGGACTTTAGTTTTGTGAAGGGTGATAAATATGGATCTATTTTCATTTTTCTACATGTAGACATCCAGTTGGACCAGGACTATTTGTTGAAGATGCTTTCTTTTTTCCATTGAATGGTTTTGGCTTCTTTGTCAAAAAAACAAGTATTTATAGGTGTGTGGGTTTATTTCTGGGTCTTCTGTTCGGGTCCATTGATCCTCCATTCTGTTTCTATGCTAATCCCATGCAGTTTTTATTACTATTGCTCTGTACTACAGCTTGAGATTGGGGATGGAGATACCTCCAGATGATCTGTTGTTGTACAGGAACATTTTGTAAATTCTGGGATTTTGTTTCTCCATATGAAGCTGAGAATCTTTTTTTCAAGGTCTGTAAAGAATTGAGTTGGTATTTTGATGGGAATTGCATTGAATCTGTAGATTGCTTTTGGCAGGATGGCCATTATCACAATGTTAATCCTACCAATCCATGAGCATGGGAGATCTTTCCATCTACTGATATCTTCTTCAATTTCTTTCTTCACAGACTTGAAGTTTTTCTCAAACAGGTGTTTCACTTGCTTGGTTAGTGTCACCCCAAGGTACTTTATGTAATTAGTGGCTATTGTGAAGGGTGTTGTTTCCCTTATTTTTTTTCTTGGCCCTATTGTCTTTGGTATACAGGAGGGCTTCTGATTTTTTTGAGTTGATTTTGTATCCTGCCACTTTGCTGAAGGTGTTTATCAGATGGAGGAGTACTATGGTTGAATTTTTGGGGTCGCTCATGTAAACTATCATATCATCTGCTAATAGTGACAGTTTGACCTCTTCCTTTCTGATTTGTATCCCCTTATCTCCTTTAGTTGTCTTATTGCTCTGGCTAGGACTTCAAGTACTATGTTGAAGAGGTATGGAGAGAGTGGGCAGCCTTGTCTTGTTCCTGATTTCAGTGGGATTGATTTCAGTTTCTCTCCATTGAGTTTGATGTTGGCTATAGGCTTGCTGTATATTGCCTTTACTATGTTTAGGTATGTGCCTTGTATCCCTGATCTCTCCAAGACTTTAAATATGAATGGGTGTTGGACTTTGTCAAATGTTTTTTCTGCATCTAAGGAGATGATCATGTGGTTTTTCTCCTTCAGTTTGTTTATGTGGTGGATTACATTGATGGATTTCCGTATGTTAAACCACCCTTTCATGACTGGGATGAAGCCTACTTGGTCATGGTGGATGATATTTTTGATGTGTTCTTGGATTCCGTTTGCAAGTATTTTATTGAGTATTTTTGCATCAATGTTCATTAGAGAGATAGGTCTGAAGTTCTCTTTTTTTGTTGGGTCTTTTTGTGGTTTAGGTATCAAGTGACTGTGGCTTCATAGAATGAGTTTGGTAATGTTCCTTCTGTATATATTTTGTGGAATAGTTTGGAGAGAATTGGAGTTAGCACTTCTTTGAAGGTCTGGTAGAATCCTGCATTGAATCCATCTGGCCCAGGACATTTTTTGGAAGGGAGAATGTTGACGACTGCTTCTATTTCCTTGGGGGAAATAGGACTATTCAATCTTTCTACCTGATCTTGACTTAATTTTGGTAAATGGAATCTATCAAGAAAATTTTCCATTTCTTTTAGATTTTCCAATTTCATGGCATATAGGCTTTTGTAGTACGACCTAATGATTGTTTGGATTTCCTCAGTGTCTGTAGTTATGTCCCACTGTTCATTTCTGATTTTGGATAGTTTTTCTTTGCCTTTTAGTTAGTTTGGCTGAAGGTTTGTCTATCTTGTTGATTTTTTCAAAGAACCAGGTCTTGGTTTCATTGATTCTTTGAATAGTTTCATTTGTTTCTAGTTGATTGATTTCTTTTCTGCCCTGAGTTTGAATATTTCCAGCCATCTTCTCCTCTTGGGTGCATTTGCTTCTTTTTTCTCTAGGGCTTTCAGTTGGGCCATTAAGTTGCTTGTATGAGATATCACAAATTTCTTCTTGAAGGCACTTAGTGCTATGAATTTTCCTCTGAACACTGCTTTCATTGTGTCTGATAAGTTAGAGTATGTTGTACCTTCATTTTCATTGAATTCTAGGAAGTCTTTAATTTCTTTCTTTATTTTTTCCTTAACCCAGCTGTCATTGAGCAGCAAGTTGTTTAGTTTTCATGTGCTTGTAGCCTTTTTTCTAATTCCGTTGTTGTTGAGGTCTAGCTTTATTCCATGATGGTCAGATAGAATACAGGGGATTATTTCAATCTTTTTGTATCTGTTGAGGCTTGCTTTGTGACCAACTATATGGTCTATTTTGGAGAAGGTTCCATAAGGTGCTGAAAAGAAGGTATACTCTCTTGCATTTGGGTGGAAAGTTCTGTAGATGTCTCTTAGCTCCATTTGATTTAGGACCTCTGCAAGTGCCTTTATTTCCTTATTACGTTTCTGTCTAAATGATCTGTCCCTTGGTGAAAGTGGGGTGTTGAAGACTCCCACTATCAAGTTGTTGGGATCGATGTGTGATTTAAGTTTTAGTAATGTTTCGTTTATGAATGTAGGAGCTCTTATATTTGGGGCATAGATGTTCAGAATTGTGATGTCCCTCGGTGGATTTTTCCTTTGATGAGAATGTAGTGTCCCTCCTCATCTTGTTTGATTAATTTTGGTTGAAAGTCTATTTTATTAGATATTAGGATGGCTACCCCAGCTTTTTTTCTGGGTCCGTTTGCTTGAAAGACATTTTTCCAGACCTTTACTCTGTGGCAGTGTTTATCTTTGTTGCAGAGGTGCATTTCTTGGATGCAGCAGAATGTTGGATCCTGTTTCCGTACCCTTTCTGTTAGTCTCTGTCTTTTTATTGGTGAGTTGAGTCCATTGATGTTGATAGATAATAGTGACCAATAAATGTTAGTTTCCTTTGTATTGGAGTTGGTGGTCTTACTGTGTTTCATTGCTTGTTTTCTTTTCATTTTTGTTGGGATATTATCTGTATGCCATGTTTTCTTGGGTGAAATTGTTTTCATTGGATTGGAGTTTTCCTTCTAGTATCTTCTGTAGGGCTGGTTTGCTGTGTAGATATTGCATGAATTTAGTTTTGTTATGAAATATTTTGTTTTCTCCATCCATGTTGATTGAAAGCTTTGCAGGATATAGTAGTCTGGGTTGACATTTGTAGTCTCTTATAGTCTGCATGACACCTGCCCAGGCCCTTCTGGCTTTCATAGTTTCTGATGAGATGCCTGGTGTGATTCTGATAGGTCTACCTTCATATGTTACATGGCCTTTTTCCCTTGCTGCCTTTAATATCTTTTCTTTGTTCTGTAGATTTAGTGTTTTGACTATGATGTGACGTGATGTGTTTCTTTTCTTTTCTAGTCTATTTGGTGTTCTGTAGGCCTCTTGTATATTTATGGACATTTCTTTCTTTAAATTGGGAAAATTTTCTTCTATGATTTTCTTGAAAATATTTTCTGGAGCCTGGAGTCTTCTTTTTCATCAATTCCTATTATTCTTAGATTTCGTCTTTTCATGGTGTCCTTGATTTCTTGGATACTTTGTGTTTGGGACTTTTCTGATTTTACTTTTTCTTTGAGAGAATTATCAATTTCTGTGAGTTTATCTTTAACTCCAGAGATTCTCTCTTCCATCTCTTGTATTCTGTTGGTGATGCTTATCTTTGTGGTTCCTGATCTTTTCTCCAAGTTCTCTATCTCAAGGGTTTTCTCAGTTTGTGTTTTCTTTATTGATTCTAATTCAGTTTTCATGCCTTGCACCATTTCCTTCATCTGTTTGAATGTGGATTCCTGTCTCTCTATGATGGTCTCTATTTTTTTTTGTTCATTTCCTTTCTATATGCCACTAATTTATCTCTTCTTGTGCCTCTATTTGTTTGGCTATGTTTGCCTCTGTTTCTTTAAGAATTTTGTCTATTTCTTCTTTCTTTACCTCCAATTGACTAGCCAAATCTTTGAAAGGTTTGTTCATTTCCTATTTAACTGACTGAATTTGCATGGTAATTCTGAGAGAGTTGTTTGGTTCCTCTTTATGAGCCTCAACAAATTGGGTAAGCATAGCTTTAAAGTCATTTTCCTGTGCTTCTGATGAATTGGAGTAGCCATCAATTTTGGAGGTTGCTGGTGAGGTCACAATGTCCTGATTTATGTTGGAAGTATTCTTTCACCTACCCCTGGCCATTGGCTTATCTGAAACCTTCCCTCTTTGTTTTTGGATTCTGCAGTTCAGACTGTACTGTCTCTCTCTGGTGTCTGGAGAGTTCTTCAGGAAGCTGAGAGAGGTCCTGTGTCCTCAGCGTGTCCTGAGGACTAGCTGTACCTGTGGGAGAAAAGTACACAGGCGCAAACAGGGCAAATGCAGGTGTGTGTGTGTGTGTGTGTGTGTATGTTTGTGTATTTGTGTGTGTGTGTGTGTGTGTGTGTGTAAGTGTGTATGGAAGTGTGTGTGGAAGTGTGTTTCCAGGGACAGAGTGTTAGATAATGTTGAACCCTTGAGTGTGTGGGAGGGGCTCTGCACTGTATATGTAGCAGGCGCTAGTAATGGTTGCGGTGCAATTTCTGGCATTAACTGCCTTAATTCCTCAATTGGACCCACAGAGCAGGAGCTTCAATGTCCCAAGTGACCCTCTGTTTCCCAAAGTGGGTATGTGGGTAGGAGGGGTCAGATGCCTGGCCTCTGTTTTAGAAGGACCCTGGATCTGGGGCTCTACAGATTCTCAAGGGTGCACCCACTCTCAGGCAGGTCACTTGGCAGGGATCGGGGTATCCAGGCTCTCTGCTCTCTGGTTTGGCCCTGCTTGTTTGATGTGCCCCACCTGCTCAGTGCTGCTGCCACTGCCAGGTTAGGAGGTCCTGCTGCAGCTGGAGACTGGGATGCCACTCCAGATCTTGTCTGGTAAGACCTGGGGTCCCTCAACTGTACTGTCCAAGTCTGGGAGGCCCAGCGCCTGGTGTGCTTAGCTTGTATGGCAGGTCTGCTTGGCTTTGGTGGATATATAGCATAATATCTGTCGCTGAGGGATTGGGCTGGCAGTGCAGTCAGTGTCTGAGCAACCCTGCAGGGCCAGTATGTTGGCTAGCAGATGCAGGACACTGGGATGATTGTGCCATGGGTCTGGATCCGCACTGCAGGGGCCTCAATGTCCCAAGTGGCCCTCTGTTTCCCACAGTGTGTATGTGGGTGGGAGGGGACCAATGCCTGGCTTCTATTTTAGAAGGGGCGTGTATCCAGGGCTCTGCAGACACGCAATGGTGTACTCACTCTCAAGGTGGTCACATCAGCAGGGATCGGGAACCAGGCTCTCTGTTTTCTGGTTTGGCCCTCCTTGGTCTTAAGCTGGTCGACTGATGTGTTCTGCCAGCTCAGTGCTGCTCCACCACCAGGTTAGGAAGTCCGTCTGTAACTGGAGACTGGGTTGCAAGTCCAGATGCTTTCTGGGAAGTCCTGGGGTCTTTCCACTGTGCTCTCCAAGCCTGGGAGGCCCAGCGCCTGGTGTGCCTAGCTTGTATGGCATTTCTGCCTGGTTTTCTTGAGTATATAGCATATTCTCTGCCACTGTGTGATTGGGTAGGCCGTACAGTCAGTGGTTGGGCGATCCTGCAGAGCCTGTATGGAGGCTAGCAGACTCGGGCCCTGGGAGGATGGTGCAGCCCTGCTGGTCTGGGACTCTGTGACCAGTACTGCTGGCAATTGCCGCTAAAGGGCTAGGAGCTCCGCCTCAGCCACTGCAGACCCCAGGCAGTTAGGTCTGAGCTGAGAATCTCTATGAGTCTGCTTTGCCAAGGAAGAGGGAGGTTCGAGAGAGGGGAGTGCTGGGAGATCAAAGGATCGTTTCCCCCGTTCCTCAAACAAGTCCCCCATGACTGAGACCAAAGTTCTCACCTCATGCAATGTTCTCCGTTGTATAGAAAGCCTCACCATTGTTTTACTGGGTTTAGAGGTCTTTCCACTCACCAACTCAGATGTTCAGCTCTTCCACAGCTCAGAAACCTTGTGTGCTAGTCGCCATCTTGGCTCTGTCCCCCTAAAATAACTTAATAAAACAGATTATATATAAATATTAATTCAAGAAATCTGACTAGATATAATCTAGACATCCACATGTAAAACAAAGTGAATATACAAAAATTCTTAAGTATTGACTCAGAATGTGTCACAGACACAAATGTAAGAAAAAGATCACTGAAGTTCTAGTAAGTATAGAGGATCTTGGCTTGGTAATGCTTTAAAGCAAAATACTACCAAAAACACTATTCATCAAAATTTAAATGGTAATCAGGACTTCATTAATATTTGAACTATTGTCCTGTACAATGCAATAAAAGAATAAAAACAGAAATCTCAGATTGGAGAAATAAGTGCAAAATACATATTTGATTGTACTGAAAATATATTTTAAAAGTCTTAAAATTGAGTAATAAGAAAATAAATAACCATTGGTTCCCATGGAATCAGAAAGGTCTGTCCTGCAGGAGGCAGAATGCAGAGAAGATTTCTTTGGGTGTGAAATTCTTCCGTATGGTGCTACAGTGGTGCATAGTCAAATTCATAGGTTGTACCACACTGAAAATGAGCAGAATGGATCCTATAGACTTTGGTGACAATATGCTTATATATAGTATGAGTGGTAATAAAGGAGGACATTATACAGATATTATATGGCACTCATTCTAATGCTTTCCGCATACTACTGCAACATATTTAAATCTGCCTTAAACGTACACCCTACTAAGAAGATATATATATATATATATATATATATATATATATATATATAGTAAGTATTTAAAATATAAAAAAAGCCCTTTTGGGTTTATAACAATTGTGGAAATAACATGTACCTCAGTAATTTCTGAAAGGATATAACAGGAGAAATGAAAATACAATTTCATAATGCTTTCATAGTAGCTATGCGGTCATATTATCCTATGGTTACTAGAGTGGCTACAGAGATGAACTATGATTCTAGAACACCTACTCTAATGAATCAATAGGAACAAATAATGGCATAGTTAAGAAAGACAGTTATCTAGAAAAAGATGTAAATAAAAAAGAATTTTTAAAAGCAAGCACAAATAAATGGGACACCTATTAATTAAATGTCAAGATAGTATAGTTAATATAACATGCACAGGTAAAAGTTAAATAAACATAAATGGTGAGACAAAAATATTACAGATAGCACAACACCATCCATAAAATAGAACAATTTAAATTTTATTGAATTAAATGATTGTGCTCTTTAGCTGAAGTTTGAAAATATATTTGCCCCAGGATTTCCTGACCAAGATAGTGTATGTTGGATGTGAAAAGAGCACAGAGTTCAGCTGTGTCAATAAATGACACTCGATATTATGATGGCCTAAACATGTGGTTTCTTGATCACATTGCATGCCACATGCAAGGCATAGCAGAGTTCTCTGAAGACACACACCTCATGGAAAAGTGATTTTGTTTTTCCAAAGAATTTGCTCAGGTGGCCACAGTGGACAAGAAGAGCCAAGGTTTGTGTCTGGAAGCCAGAGAGCTCAGAGATGGACTGTGGTGTTCCAGTTGACATCTCTGTCAGGAAAGCAAAGAACATAGTTTCAGTGAAGGCTTGAAACCTTGTGACCCAGAAGGACTTGTGATTCCTTTCAAGTGCAAAGGCAAGAAAAAAAAAAAAAAAACCTAAAAACCTCATGTCTCAACTTCATTCAATCAAGCAAATTCATCAGTTTCTTTGTTCTAATGAGATATTTGACTGATTGGATACTGACCCCCTAGTAAAGAAGGCAATCCAATTTACTGTTTATACTAATTCAAATTTTAATCTCAGTCTCAAACACTTTCAGTGGCAAGCAAATGTTTAATTAAATGTCTGGGTACCTCCTGGTCTATCTATAACCAATTTAAGTGGACAAACAAAATTAGCATCACACAGGACACAGATGTTCTGCTACTATGCACAGAATTCAAATTCTACACTCGTTTTAAAATTTTAAATTATTTTTATTATATTAAAATTGAAACATTTTCCTCCCACTAGCACCTACTGTATACCTCATTGTTTATTCTAGAAATAATGTCAACTTTTCCTTTAATATATATTATTTATTTATCTAACTATGACATTATGTAACTAAATATGTAAATATCACATTTAATTTACATATTAGTTGAGAATATATATCATATGTATATAACATGTATGTATGTATGTAGAGAGAGACATGTATGTATGGAAAGACATGTATATATGGAAAGATTATAAGATCTGAAGGACCAGGACACTGCTGTGAGATTGTAGTTTCTAGAAATGGCAGGGAAGCTTCATCCATGATGTCTCAATGATATGTCTGCCTAAACAAGACATGAAGAAATACACCAGCAATAGACAATGCTAAAATGGACAGGAGAAATCTCAAAGGAACACACCCATAGACAAAGAACTAGAAGCAACCAAAAATGCTGGGATTAGGATAAATAATCTTTTTCCAAGGATGAGCTTTTTCATTTGTTATCCAATACTGAGTGCTCAGGCCAGAAATGATAAGCATCCAAATAGCACTAAACTTAATGAGTAGTCTATAGTTATATATTTAGGAACACGTGTGGATATTCCACATGCTAGAGTTGAAAAAGCAGCCTCTTTTTCTCAGATTTTCTCCTGTTCAAGAAGGAAAGGCAAGAGACCTAATCAAACCCATGGCCTTTAGTAAAGTGTTGGCTAAAACTTTTCTTTCTTTTCTTCTTATAATTTTTATTATTATTTACAATTTATTTCCTTTGTATCCCAGCTGTAGCCCCCTTCCTCGTCTCCGCCTTGTCTCACCCTTCTTCCCTCTGTCTCCCCTATCCTTCTTCCCTAGTACACTGATAAGGGAAGTCCTCCCCCCCTGCTGTCTGACCCTAGCCTATTAGGTCCCATCAGGACTGCCTGGATCCTCTTCCTCTGTGGGCTGGCTAGGTCACCCCACCAAGGAGAAGTGATCAAGGAACAGGCAACCAAGTTCATGTCAGAGACTGTCTCTTCTCCCCTTACTAGGGAACCTACATGGAGACTGAAATGTCCATGGGCTACATCTGAGCAGAGGTCCTCTATATACTTGGTCATTGGTTGGTACATTGGTCTCTGCAGTCTCCCCTGGGCCCAGCTTAGAAACCATAATTAAACCTTCTCACTTCCTTAAATTACTCATGCCTATTTTGACCCAGAACTACTAAGGCCATATAATATAGGATAAACATACTAAAACCTACAGACCTAAAGAAGCTAAACAACAAGGAGGACCCTATGGAAGATGCTTAATTCTCATTCAAAGGGCAAACAAACCACGTTCAATCTGTAGAGCAGAAGAAAACAGCTTTCTCTTCTCTCTTCTTATATACAGAAATACATACATACAAGAGGGTCTCCTAGCTGTTTCAGGTTGTCTTCTGAATTTTCACAGCAGCTCCAAAAATGCTTGAATTTGGAACATCTGACGAGGTTATAGTGTAGGTCATATTTATTTATTTCTAAAAAGGCAATGGGAATGATTCTTTATTTTACCTACTACAAAATGTTATAACTAAAATTATTTATGCATAACTCACCTATGCTTTTACAAAAAGTATTAAAATTATAAAAGTTGTCTTTGTGATAGGTGAATATTTACAATCTGTAAATTTAATGTGATACAAAACTTTCTGGTCCTTTCACTCGGCAGGTTCAGAATGCTAGCTTAAAATTAAGTGCTGAAAAATACATAAACAAACAAGCAACAAATAAATTAATAAATAAATAAATGCTGGCCAGTTTACATATACCATAGGATAAAGTAAGTCACATTATTAAGCTATGATAATTGAGTGGAAAAAGGATCCACTGCAATGTACTATGAGTGGCAAGAAAGTAATCATAGATCACTAGTCCCCGGGAGGTCATTTAAGCCCAAAATTCACTCTACCAAATTATCTTTGAGAACTCAGTGAGATTAAACCATCCATTAATACTTAGATTGGAAACCAGAAAAAATAATTTAATTTTTAGTATCTTTATTTACTATGTTAATGCCTTAAAGTTAAGAGTAGCTTGAGAGAAATGATAACAAAACACACTTAGAAAATATAATTTAGTAATAAAATTAAAACAACAGCACTAAAAATAGTTTTGGAAGATCAGAAATATTTTTATAAAATCGTTTTAGAAGACCAGAATTGGTGGTGGACTTTTGTACTCCTGTCCCTTGGGAGGCAGAGACAGGAAAATCATGAGTTCAGTACCAACCTGTGCCACATGGTGAGTTCCAGATTGTTCTGGTTTACACAGTAAAATAAAAAAGAAAATATAGGAAAAAAGGAAAATATAATCATAAAACACCTACAAAATTATGTGCTTGATTCATCCTTTGTAGGAAAGACACTATTGCATTAAAAAGCCAGTGAACTGGTTCAGCTCTTACCACAACCAGCATATGGAAACATTTATCATTGGAAAATATTATAAAGCCCTTTTTGAAGGCTCACCAAGTTTTGATTCTCAACATGCAAATCTTTTTCTTTAGAATGAGAAAAATAATATAAAATGAAAACAGCTCATTTTGTTCTTTCACTCTCCCTCCTGTTCTTTAGAGGAACAGGATTATCCAAACTAGTTATTATCAAGGCATGGGGAGAAATTTGAGCTAATGAAGCTTTTCAATTGCCTTTGAAGCCAGGTGTGGCCAGGTGAGCAGTGGGATGTGGACTGTGTAAAATACTGTGTATATACATGTATATTGTATAATACTATGTATATATATATATATATATATATATATATATTATGTATGAAATGAAAACTTTTCAGACACTTTGCTCTTCCTGCCATTTTATTTTCTAGAACTTGAAGAAGATTGATTAGAACAAGCAGTGGCATTAGACATAGGACAAAAATGTGAACTCAAGTGACAACACATGCTGGAGAGTTTGTGGAGAAAGGGGAACCCTCCTCCACTGCTGGTGAGAATGTAAAATTGTACAACCATTCTGCAAATCAATCTGGCGCTTTCTCAGACAACAAGGAATAGCGCTTCCTCAAGATCCAGCTATACCACTTCTAGGCATATATCCCAAAGAGGCTCAAGTACACAATAAGGACATTTGCTCAACCATGTTCGTAGTAGGTTTATTTATAATAACCAGAAGCTGGAAACAGCCCAGATGCCCCTCAGTGGAGGAATGGATGCACAAATTGTGGTATATCTACACAATGGAATATTACTCAGCAATAAAAAACAAGGAAATCATGAAATTTGCAGGTAAATGGTGCAATCTGGAAAAGATCATCCTGAGTGAGCTATCCCAGAAGCAGAAAGACACACACAGTATATATTCACTCATATAGACATGTAATATAGGATAAACCTACTAAAATCTGTACACCTAAATAAACTAATCTAGAGGGAGGACTTTGGCTAAAATGCACAATCCCTATCCCAAAAGACAAAGAGGATGGAAATCAGAAGAAAAAGAAAACAGGAAACAAGTTAGGAGCCTGACACAGAGGACCTCTGAAAGATTCTGCCCTGCAGACTATCAAAGCAGACGTTGAGGTTTATGGCCAAACTTTGGGCAGAATGGAGGGAATCTTATGAAAGAAGTGGGAAATAGTAAGATCTGGAGAGGACTGGAGGTCCACAAGGAGAGGAACAGAAACAAAAAATTTGAACACAGGGGTCTTTCCTGAGATTCATACTCCAACCAAGGACCATTCATGGAGATAACCTGGACCCCCTGAACAGAGGTAGCCTGTGGCTGCTCAGTTTCCAAATGGGTTCCCTAATAAGGGGAGCAGGGGCTGTCTCTGACATGAACTCATAGGCTGGCTCTTTGATCACCTCCCCCTGAGGGGGTATCAGCCTTACCAAGCCACAGAGGAAGATGATGCAGCCACTCCTGATGAGACCTAACAGACTAGGATCAGAAGGAAGAAAAAGAAACCCTCCCCTACCAGTGGACATGGGAAGGAGCATGTAGAGAAAGGGGAGGAAGGGAGGAATTAGGAGGGGAGGAGGAAAGGAACTAGAGGGGGGATACAAAGTAAATAAAGTGTAATTAAAAACAGAATTAAATTAAAATTAAAAAAAAAGAAAAAAAATGTGAAAGGTCCCTAACACAGATGTCAGAGTCTTTGCCAAGGACCCAAGAGCCTATCTGTCTACATGGACATATGCTTCTGCGCTTCTCACTTATGTATTATTTTATGGGGAAGAATAGAAAGAAAATAAAGCTTTCTTGTTTAGTGTGCTGAACTCTAGTCTTTTTACCCTAGATATCTGGGTATGACAGAAAGCTGTGGAGTTGAGCCATGACTTCAAATGGTCAACTGAATGGAATCTACATCAAAAGCTCAGAGTAGTAAAACCTGGATGTGAATGTTTGCCTAACTTTACTGACACGGTTTTTGGCTAGACAGGACTTTTGGTGGTCTCCTGTCAGCCTGACTCACATCACACAGTAAGTACACTACTCAGGTTTGATAAAATACACAAAGAAAACAAAATTTAACATCAAAGGTCAGATTCTTTAATTACAATATTGAATGTCAAATTAATTCATTCACCTTTTGGCCAAGGTCTGGCACTTTAGCTTAATCAGTGTTGACTCTAAAAAAAAAATGACCCTAGTTCTCATTTTTCTACACTATTTGGCTGGGTATTAGTAATTAGTGTAGGGGATTGTTAAAAATGATCAATACTTTAAAATACCTTAAAGTAAATGTTAATTTATTGGATATGACGTATATAAGGGCATCAGATTTTAAGATGAGAAAATGGAAATTCATAACTTGTACAGAGAATTGCTGACTGGGTTTTTCATTTTTCTGCCTTTCAAGGTGGTCTAAAAATTCTATTGTCTGCCATTGAACCTTCAGAGATTATTTAAATGATAATTCTTCAGTATTCCCACAGGCTTAGCTATTAGGATAACAAAGTTTCTTTTATTTTTAAAAACTTATTTAGAAGAATATTTAAAGCTGGGAATAGTAACACACATATATAATCTCAGAATTTAGGAGGTTGAATATTGAGGATTTTACAACTTTAAGGATACCCTGATCTACACAGTAGGGTGTCTACAGTAGTAGTGTCTCCAAAAACAAGCAAAACAACAACAACAACAAAACAAAACAAAACACCAAAATACAAAAAGAAAAACAAAACCAAAAAAATCCCCACAACCATAAATCTTGAAAACAAATTAATCAAACAAAACAAGAAACAAAATAAACAAATAAAAAGAAAAGAAAATGTCCTTTAATTTGTATTTAGAAGAGAATAATTTTGCTTTTCCCTTCAATCTAAAAGATGATGTTGTTTTCAAGAAATGAAGTTTTCAAGTTAGTTCTAACACATCCACAGATTAAAAAATATTAAAATAGAAAAAAATATGAAAGGAAGCTGATGGTTCTTATTTCCAAGTTTCTTTGACCTTTGAGGGAAATGAATGTTATTGGGGGGCATTGTAATGAACCCTGGCTCCAGCACTGTGACATTTCTGTTACTTCATTGCTTGGTAATTTCCCTCCAGGCTGCTCAAGTGATGTCTGCAGTTTGTGATTTATCCATTGTTACTGAGGACTCAGTCTGTTTACTGTAACTATGTTTTTATTACCCCTGTCTAAGGATGACTTTATGGTTATGAGTTCCCTCTGAGTCAGCTCTAAATTTGTTTGTGCTAGCAGTGCACAGTGTTACTTTCACTCATAACGCCTTACAGTATACCGCTGAATATATTCCTGTACAAACAGTGCAGAAATTTATCTCTTTGCCTCCTCAGATTTTAATTCAGTAATCAACTGTCTTAGGGAGCGGTTTACTCAACTCAACAACTGAAATCAATAGAGAATGAATAACCAAATGTAGCAGGCGACAAAGTTCCATAGAAACAAAATATTAGGCATTCATAGCTTCCCTGCACCAGCAGACAGCCAGAATTTTCATTTATTTTGTAAATGTAAAGATAAACCCAAAAGCTACTGTGAGATGTATTACACAACAGACACCGTAATGGGATATGAATGCAGAGCTGTCAGAGTTTTGCTTACAAATAATGTTATTTTCCAGACAATTTTATTTTAAGGGTTTGCACATATTTTTTTTTCTGAGCAAATATGTGGATTAAGCCATAGTATATCAATAAAAATGCAAGGGGAATGTCTTATAGATACGAACACATTATCTGATAAAAATTCATATGTAGTTATTTGCTCAGAGCTGAAGATATAGTTCGGCCAAAGATCATTGAAGAGCGAAAAATCTCATGAATTTGACTTCTTCAGCATACTGAGCACATACCTAGGACAGCAAACGAGGATAGTATCGATTCTTTTTTTTTTTTTTTTTCATTTTTAGCTTTGAAGTTGTGTTTATGGATCAGTGAGAAGTGAGGACTGTTAGAAATAATTTTGACCTTAAAAGAACTGTAGTATTTACTTACTTGTCATTTGCTAGTATATGAAAAAGAGTCTATTAACCTTTCCCTATTTTAAGTACATCTATAAAGCAGAGGTATGCAGCGAACTATTCCAGACTAGAATATCCTGGCTTGGAATGTTCTTAACTACCTTCCTCGTGTCCACATTTTGCTAGGAGGCTGCCCAGCACAGTGATAAAAAAGATATCTTTTGAAGGCACACTACTGATCTTGTTAAATTCTGGCTCTGTCCAACTTCTGAGCTACATGAGGAATGCTTTTCAGAACAAAATAGGGATAACAACGGTAACTTCCTAACAAATACAGTAAGTCAAAGAGTGAAACATATGCTGTTTTGGAATTGTCTAGAAAATGT
This sequence comes from Meriones unguiculatus, assembly GCF_030254825.1. Classification (NCBI taxonomy): domain Eukaryota; kingdom Metazoa; phylum Chordata; class Mammalia; order Rodentia; family Muridae; genus Meriones; species Meriones unguiculatus. Next base: position 36,104,446 of record NC_083367.1, on the reverse strand, counting down.
TGGGCTTTGCTAGAGATGTCACTTCTCTAGCAAAGCAATACAACTGCGCTTCCTTCATACATCAAGACATACCGAGATCTGTTTAAACACCAGTGGTAGAATAATGTTGCCTTTGTTTTACAGTTAGAATCTATCGTGTGAATGAATCCAGTGTGAAGGCTGACTGAATTGTCAGCAAGAGATTGGTGATTCAATATTTTAAAATATCAAGACCTATTAATGAAAAATTGCACTTTTATGTTTGGACCTTTAATATGTTCATCAGAAAATGTTTTGAATGTTTTCTCCAGCTTTTGTCACTGTTTTCAGAAGTTTTAGAAAGTAAAACCTACCTGGAGGGAATAGATCTCTGGAAAGTTCCTTTGGAATTTCTTTTTTTTTGGGGGGGGGGGAGGGGAGGATTTCCTGGACTCCATGATATAAACTGTTCTCCTCTACTCTTCCCTAATACGATTGACAGAATCCTTTGAAACCATGAGCTGAAACAAATACCTCCTTATTTTTTTATGAAGTATTTTGTCATATGAAAAAAAATGATCCAGAAAGTTGGTTACCAGAGAAGTGGAGTTTTTATGAGTAAGGGTTAGTCATGTGATTCTTAGGCACCTGTAATTATTTTCCGGAATGGATTTGTGAATCTTTAAAAACATGGGCTGAAGAAGCCCTAAAGTTGAAAGCAGAACTTACAGAGCAATTCTAAGAGCTCAGAAGATCAAAATCTTGACAGAATTATAAGCACTAAAGACTACTTTTATGAGCTTTCAGACAAAATTGGTAATCGGGCTAGAACATACAGAACAATGTCCTGAGAGCTCAGAGAGGATGTATTGAAAGATTGGCATAACTGATTCTGTGTAAGAAACTACAGGGAAATATAGCTTCAGGATGTTCCATTGTTATGAACGGAAACTTCTAGTCAAGTTCACAGTGACAAACAGGAGCAAAAAGCGGATAGAAGAGAGTTTTAAAATAAAATAGATAAAGAAAGAAGTAGAAAGCCTGGACAAAAATGAATGCATTAACATGATTAGTGACGCTTAAAAAAAAAAAAAAAAGAGCCAAGTACTTTGCCCTGGGACAATAGAAAAGATATACTGAGGGCAGATATCTGAAGAAGATGGAGAGAGGGAACTGGTTGGGAGAGGGTATGTGTAGGGTAATGAGGGTGCTGATCAGGCGTGTGGAGAACAGGGGTAGGGTTGGAGGAAGACCAGGGAATTCCCATTCCATGCCGAACAGAAATCTTGTTGGGGGCATCTCTGGGACAGGAGAGGCTTCTGGGTGTCTATGTAGTGACCCTAGCTGAGACTCGTAGCAACAGCAGGTGGGGGTGGAATATGGAGTCTGAAGATGTCACCTTCCTGTAGCCAGGTGGGACTTTCAATGGAGGTAGAGGGACATCAACCCACCCATAAAACTTTGACCCCAAATTTGACTTACCTACAAAAGAGTATAGGGATAAAGATGATTAAAAATAAAAGTGTAGGGACAAAGTTTGAGGCAATCTCAAAACAATGACTGGCCCAACTTGAGACCTACCCCATGGGAGGAGAGCCAACCACTGACATTATCAATGATACTCTGCTACGCTTGCAGACAGGAGCCTAGCATAACTGTGTTCTGAGAGGCTTCACCCACGAGCTGAAGGAAACAGATGCAGAGAACCACAGCCAAATAGGCTGAACTTAGGAAATTTTGTGGAAGAGTTGAAGGATAGAAGGAGCCTGAGGGGTTAAGGACACTACAAGAAGACCTACAGAGTAAATTGACCTGGGCCTGATTTATGGCTCACAGACACTGAACCACCAACCAAAGACCATGTATGGGCTGGACCTAGAACCCCTACAAATATGTAGCAGATATGCAGCCTGGTCATCATGTGAGTCCCCTAACACTGGGGGTAGAGGCTGTCTCCGACTCTGTTGCCTGCCTTTGGATCACTTTCTACTAGCTAGGCTGCCATGTCAGGCCCTGTGGGAGAAGATGCATTTAGTTCTGCTATGACTTGAGGTGCCAGGGTAGGTTGGTACCCGTGGGGGCCTTCCGTTCTCTGAGAAGAAGGAGGGGGCAATGTGGTAAAGGAACATGAGGGTGGGATTGGGGTGAGAAGAGGGAAGGGGCTGGAATCAAGCTGTAAAATGATTAAATAAATAAATAAATAAATAAACATAAAAAAACACAGTCTAGTCGATATAAAATTACGAAATTAATTAAGACATTATCCTTTGTTAGTGGAGAGAGCTATGAGGACATTCTCTCACAGAAAGCTGCCATGAAATTATTTGCTCAAATTATTTGCATCAGCAGCCCTCAGAGGCTGTTGAAACAGCAATCTAAAGAGGTCTATATACTGCTCAAGCTAGCTCTGACCAAGGGGCTATGCACTTGCTTCCAGTAGTACAGATGTGCAGAATATAGGAATTAGGGTCATCCTAACTTACACTTCTTTCAGGAAAAGGCCCATGAGGCCTGGGAATGCACGGGAGATGTGGAATGCCTACTCCCTTAAGTTTGTCAGAAGGTAATGGATAGAGATGCAGTGAGAAGCATACGCTTTAGTGGACATAGAATACAGGGGATTGCAGAAACATGGACCGTGTATTTAATAAAGTTGTAGTAATGGGGAGGAAGCAATGACAAGGATGTATGGTGTGGACTATAAAGGGCAATATCACGGTAGCCCAAGCCTGTCCGATTTCAAAGTGCATCACCGCGTGGCTCTGGCTTGGACATGGAGCTATGGCGATCAATGGTTTTATCTGTTTTAAATATGTTTTTATTGTTTTATTGAAAGAATATTTTTTGTACATTATATTCTGATCACAGCTCCTTCCCAGATCCTCCTTAATGTTTACCTGCTACATTCTGTCTGGTTTAATATGATCCACCTTTGCTGTTTTTTTTTTTTTTTTTTTTTTTTTTTTTGTCTGTTTGTTTGCTTTCTTCCTTTGTTTTGAAATATGATTGTTTCCTTACATTGAGAATAAATCCAAGGAGAAGAAAATAGGTCCCTAAAATTATTCTTTTAGAGTTTCTACTGGGTCCCTAGTGACTTCTCCTCTCTCACTTGCTCTTGGTGGCCATAAATGTGAAGTCCATAGCTCTGCTCTACCACTCCCTCCCTGATGTGGTGCTTAAAATCATAAGCAGAAAGAAAACCTTCTTTACTTAGATTATTCCTCTCTAACTAACCAAATAACTAACTAACCAACTAACTAAGTAATAGAAATCGGTACAAAAATGTAGTTTTATTTTTCTGTAAATAAATCTGACCATTGCATATCCTTATTTGACTTTTAATGTTTTCAGAGGCTTAAAGGTAAGAGTTTCCCTGAGTCCTAAAGGAGTCTTTGAATTTGGACTTTTGAATACTGTTTAGACTCTGGAGACCTTTGGAGTTGGAGTAAATGTACTATGTGTTATGAATTAGCTGTGAGTCGGGAGGTTTCAGAGGCAAGGCTGTCAAGTGTTTAAGTCTGAAATGACCCAGTCACATTTTTTAATGTTTGGTCTTCAGGGCAGCAATTTAGAAAGTTGTGGACATATTTGTAAGTGAAATCTAGCAACAGTGTATAGGTCATTTTGGGCATGCTCTGAAGGCTATGCATTGTTGTAAACTACCCTGACATACACTTCTCATCATGATTAATTAAATCCTCTGAAAGCACAAGGCAAATAAATAAATGTAATATTTGGTTACATTAATGTAAAAGCTTGACCAAACATGAGTTTTGATCAAAGGAAATTATTACTTTTTAAACTCTAGTAATGGCTATAACAATTTAGTTTCTGTCATACATATATGCACAGAGAAAATGTGACAACAAATAAAGGACAATGAGATTTGCTGTGATTAATTTAAAAACTGAATCTTTTACAGCATGGTGTTGGATCAAAGCATTATGCAAACTCATGAAATAAGTTATTAGAAAACACTTGAAAGTGAAAAGGACAGGCAATATGAAAGATGAAAATAATTGCTTACACTTCATTTATGTTTTTCAAAAGTACTGAGCAAGGTGAACTGTCAGTCTGAGCAAGAACAGTAGTCGCTTTATAACAAATAAGGTTTAATTTTTCAAATAAAGCTCAAAGCTTCAAAGTTAATTTTAAACAAGGGTAAGCTATGGTTTTGCAGTTATTAAAAGAAAAACAAGAACTGACTTGAGAAAGTGTTTAAAGGAAGTGATATGTGATGTTAGGGAGAAGGAAATTAATATTGCATAATAAATATTCTATATTTTCTGAGCAAACTGACATTCGATCAGAAGTTAATCTTCTCTCATAAAATATTGATTTATCTAATATATGGGATTATAACAATGTACTCTATTGCTTAGGATATAGAAATTATCTACTTCTATGAAAATGATATATGTAACACATATATACCCTATGGCATTCAGACTGTGACAAGTATACAATGTATTTCATCTCTATTTTAAACCGAATGTTCCCATTTTAGCCCCTAAAAAGTACGTTCATATGTTTGTTCACTTATTCTCGTGAGCACAGGATTGAGGCATTTGTAATTAGTTTTGGTGTTTTGGCTTACCTCCTTTATGGTTCATATCTAACAAGTCTAACCAAAGCTTCAGTGTCCCCAGCTAGCTGCATTTGGAGGAACCCTTCACCTTACAAAGGAGGACTGTGTGAAAGAAAGGAACCCTCAAGCTCTCAGACTCGTTTGTCTGCAATGTCTCATTTACATAAGAGCTGGGCAGAGGGATCGAGAAATACTGAGGACCTGTCCCTCCCTTCTGGATGACAGAGGTTGAGACTTTGTCTGGTAGAAGACTGAACTCCATTTTCTTTGCAGTAGAGCTCAGTGTGGAACATCTAGCACAAGAAATATCTATCTGTAGATTTATATATAGTTTTATAATTTATATTATACTTGCATATTTATAATATATGTCTATATAAATATATATAATGTATGTAAATATTTTCCTTGTGATAGAATATATAAATTATAAAACTATGAATATACATATTTATGTTATATATACATACATATATATGTAGCAGGAAGTGATGGACCATGGCTTCCATACAGATTTCTGTTGTGTTACCGATAATACATTTTTGAATAAATATTTATTTACTGTTTTTCCACAATTTTCAGAGTTTGTAGGGTTTTTTTCATAATTTTAACCTTTTTTTATCAGTAATGGTTGTTTTTATGTGAACAGGCCTGTGCTTCTTCTCATGGTTATTCTAGACAGTTGTTCTCTGACTGCGTATATCAAGGGTAGGTTCTGGTTCAAAAGATATATATACCCTGGCAGGCAGGCAGAGGCTGGAAATATTTGACCAGCATATCCTGGCTTACATTACCCATTTAATTTTACACACAATACAAGCTGGCTAATATACAAAATTAACAGTTTCTATTGCTCTCCTGCTAAGAGAAGTTTGGGGTGAGCTGAATCAAGTTGCTCATAAGTCTGCTTGTAGGATTCCAACTCGTATTGAAAAAACAATAAATTTTAAGTTATTGCCAGTATTTGTTATCTTCACACACCTTCAATCTCAAGTCTTAGAGTTGCTTGACTTTTAGCTACTCCCTTCCTTAACATCTAAATTAAATTGTCTTGTCCTTAATCTCACACACAATACATGAAATAAGTACATTTACTACTCAGATATTTTAGAAATTTATTCAAAGATACTTAAAAGATTTCATTTTCTGTGTTACAACACTCATCCCTCCATTTTCCCCCTCTTCTCCTTTATCTCCCCTCACTCTTCACTTGCTTTAGCATGATTCTTGCTTACTGTCTTATTTTAATACATTACTTCTTTCTTATCTATTATCAAAATATTTTAATGCAAATGTCTTGGTATGTCTATATTTTGTGTAATTAAATTAAAAATGTCTCTCACAAAGATATCAACATGGTAATCCCTAGAATCTATTAATATATTGTCTTTGTGCTAAGAGAGACTTTACATATGCCATTAAACTAAGGACACTGAGACTGAAGGATTGCACAGGGTCGTCAATGGTGAGGCTAAGTTAATACCAATATTCCTTGTATCAGCAAAACAAGAAACTATGTGTCAGTACTGAGAGGATGCAATGGGTTAAGGGTAACTGAGTTAGGAATGCTATAACCAGAAGCCAAGGAATAAAAGCAGCCTCGAGAAGATAGAGGAAGAGGGCAATGGATGTCCTCTAGAATTTCCAGATAAAGCTGGCCTTGTTGAGAACCTCGACATATTCCCACAGGACTCATTTCAGACTTCTGAGTGCCACAGCTTTAAGAAAGAAGTCAATGTTTATCCTACTGAATCTACCTTAACCCTCAGAACCTTTAACAGCTTAGACAACAATAAAACACATGCTGTTAGAATTTCTTTCCAAAGCTGACTGAATATCTTCTACAACTGTTACCTTTGAAGCCAGGACATGCTGCTTTCCAAGTCTTCATCCTAAAAGGAAATTTCTTCCATGCCTTTGTCTTTGCTTGGTTTTTTACCTAATAGCTAGCAGAAGTCTCTAGAGCCCTAACAACTTTCTATCCAAGGCAACTATCAAAACTGTTTACCTATGGCGTATTGGCTTTCTAAAGTAATGGTAGCTTTCAACCCTTTATATCTTTATCTCTTCAAAGGGCAGATTCATGTTTTGTTTTGTTTTTTACTTAGAGAGTAAGGTAGTCTATTATAAAATATAAATAAATGAATCATATATCTGCTGTTTAAACTTACCTGCCTGTTTTCTGTTTATCAGATTTAATGTATTTTTTCTTAGTCTATCCCTGTTCTACTACTAATAATTTTAAACAAGAATTTAATTTGGGGCCTTTAAATCCTGATCAGGTAGTCTATTTACAGCACTGTATAAGCTTTTTATATCAATAAACAAATGATTTCTCTAATTTAAATATTCAATTAAAATTATTTGAATATTATTGAGATTCTATTATGTGTTTGCATATACTAATGGTTTAATCTACATTATTTATTTGTCACAAAACTTTATTATATACTATTTTATAATTGCATTGCTGACTAAAATGTGAATATTTTTTAAATATTTTATTTCACAGCATTGATTTTAGTAGATAATTTATACATTATACTTATTCTAAGCAAAAATGCACCAATTTGCTATGTGTCCTATTTCCTTTTAGTTTCTTCATCTTCTACTCAAGTGTTTTACATTTCACTTTGAAACTCTAATGGCTTTGGGCAGTTTGAGACCTGTAAAGTAAATCTCATGAATTAATAAACGGATATAAGTTTCCTGGGGAAATTAATCTTTCTTTTGTGGAGAATATCAGTTTTGTCTTTCAGTTTACACTTTTGAGGTTGTTTTGATTTGGGGGTTTTGTTTGTTTGTTTGTTTGCTTTTAATAGTGATTAAAGAAGCCTCCAAGACTTTCCCCATAGAACAAATAATAAATATTTCTGAAAGTGTTTTGGGTGAAGCAGTAAGCATACAGCCACGGCATGAACTAGAGGTAAGACAACTAGCACAGCCCAGCACTAGGCATTTAGTTACTCAACATGCTGAAAAAGGGATATATCATAGACTTATTTATTTTATCTGAAGGCTGCTAATGGTCCAATCAGAATTTTAAATAGGTCGGTGAAGAGATGGGTGCAAGATATGATCTTGGTATGTCTGCATTTGTGTGTATGTGTGTATGTGTGTGTGCGTGTGTGTGTGTGTGTGTATGTGTGTGTGTGTAGTGTGTAGTGTCTGTTTGAAGTAACTGAGATCAGGAAATGTCTTTATTTCTCTGAAGAAAATGAAATGCTTCCTCACAGAACAAAAGGGGAATAGCACATAGAAAGGTAAACATGGGCTAATTAATATCCAGGAAATGACAGTTAGAAAAAAACAAAGTTCTCCTTAGAGAATTCCAGACAAAATAAAAATCCAAGAAAGGGTTAAAATGATAGACCAAAGGTGTATTTTCTGGAAAAGTTAAATCTTGAAGCTAGTTTTGTTTTATGGTTAAAAGTAGTTTAATAGCAAGTTTACAAGGATAGCATAAAAGACAGAATTAAAAGCATAAATATGAAGAGAGGATAACTCCATGGAATTAGATACTATGAGAAGCCCAGGGAACCTTTGATTTGCAAACTCCTTATGTCTTGTATACTTTGAGAAACTGATTAGGATTTCAGGAAGAACTGAAATTCCACAGTCCAGCTGTTGGTGCTCTATGAGCAAAAATGTGAGGCCTACCTAGTTGATTTTTTTTTTTTTTAAGAGATCAAACTCTGTTATCCATGTCATATATGAAACAAGATAGGGCAAGAACCATTCAGCTTGTAAACAGCATATGAAATACGTGCTGAAGAGTTCACTATTACAGGAAAATTTTATTCTAAAACATTTTCTGTTTTGATTTTGTTAAATGATCATCATATTAGAAATCAATAGTTAAGTTTTGTTTCCTAAAATTAACTCTCATTTTCATTTTTAAATTTACCCCCAAAAGATATTTTAATTAATACATATTTTTTAGGAACCTAGTTTTATCACAATTTGTGATGCTATGTGTCTATAAACACCACCTAACTCTTAAATATGTGTGTTTGTATGAGATATTCTGTTTTTTTATTCTGCCCAGTCAATTAATGAATATATTTTGATGTAATAAGAACAACTTGGAAATAGTCTTCAAGTTTTGGCTTCCGGTCTCTTGGATAAGAAGGGAACTGAATGTGTGCATACCGTCCATGGTGAACTAACTGATGAAAACAAAGTTGTTTTTTTTTTTTTTTTTTTTTTTTTGGTTTGTTTTTGTTATTGTTTTTTTTTTTTTTTTATCACCAAGAGAATTTTGGTCCTTTTCCTCTGGCTTCTCATTTTATAAAATACAGCAAGTTTCCTTTCTGCCTTCATAAGTCTGAGTGAGTTACTTAGTGTCAAGATAGATCCTTCCTACCTAAAGAAGATGTGTAAGTCTTCTCAGATTTCAGTACTCCATCCTTTTATTTCTCTTGAGGCATAAAGAGTTTATGATTATCTTAGCAGTTAATGTACCATGTCATAATGACCTCTTGTTTGTCCATTTTATTATATCTGGGGCTTCCTAATAGAAAATTGAGCGAATCCTGATCTCTCTCTCACTCTTAGAAAGGTACATTGCTTCTGTAAGACAGTTGAAAATATTTTTTTTTTTCAATGCAGTTTATTCAGGAACCTTGAACAATCCTCGGACCCTGGGGAAAGCCAGCCCACAGCTTAAATAGCCTCTGGGTAACCAACCCAGGCGTGCCACGTGGGCAATGCAGATAGGTCCACATACATGGAAGCAAGCCAGATCCTCAGCCTTAGCCAAATGTGGAATTGTTCATGACAGAGAGCACTCACCATCGGGAAGGTGGAAGGTGGAAAGCAGCTCCATCTTTAAGGCATAGCATTCAGTAGCTCTCTACAGTTCCCCAATTTTGTTTTAGACGCATCAGGCAAGAGTAGAGGTCTGATCTCTGATATTAGAAATAAATTGAGACTTTGTACCGATGTTCATTTAGGTGTCATCCACCCAAAGAGCATCAGACCCGTCTGATACCTTTTTCTCAGAGGCGGGACCTGGGGAATCAACCCTCATGCAACCAGACATGCTCTTCTCTGGGTTGATGCCCTTCATGCCATGACTCTCTTCAGACAGAAAAGGGATCTTGGAACTACAGCCACCATTGTTACTACCATCTCATTGGCGGCTGTTGGAGCTACCACCGGGGCATTAGCCATGAGTCATACTGGGCAGACTGCTCAGACCCTGAACAATCATTTAGCCAATGTAGCTCATGCCTTAGTTGTACATAAAGGAATTAATGCTCAACTAAAAGGAAGCTTGATGGTGTTCAATCAGAGGATTGACCTCATGCAGGAGCAAATTGATACCCTATGGTAAATCGCTCAAATTGGCTGTCAATGAAAATATGCTGGACTTTGAGTCACTAGCATATAACATGAGAATTTTTCCTGTGCTGCAAATCTGTCTAAACAATTGTCGAGCTATATTTTAGGTAATTGGACTGGAGAATTCGATACTACGATGGAGCAGCTGAGAGTGGCCATTGTCACAGTAAATTCTACCAGAGTGGACGCAGGACTAGCCACAGGATTATCATCATGGATTGCTGCAGCCATGAATCATCTGAAGGAATGGGTGGGCATGGGAGCGTTAGCAGGCCTTCTGGTGTTGGTCTCCTTGGTTTGCCTGTGGTATATATGCAAGATTAGAGTCTCACAACAGTGTGATACAGCCATGATCATTCAGGCCTTTACAGCCATTGAAGCAGGACATCCTCCCCAAGCATGGTTGGCTACCATAAAAAGCTAAAATGTTACGCTCAGGATGCGAGGCTAAGCACTGCACTCAGGGTCAGCCGCTTTGGACCCAGAAAATAGTTTTTGAGAGAATAAATAAACTGATGAATTGAAACTAGGGACATGTTTGTGCTATCTAAGTTTATACCTGAAATGTCATTCATAGTAAAGAAATATAAAAATGACTAGTGACAGCTTGTTCCATATGGGGATGATCCAAAATTGTCAAGGCTTTCAGTTTTAAACAAGTGTGTTTATTAAGTCTATAACAGCAAAACTGAAAAACAATAGCAAGCTGCAGAAAACTGATAGAGGATCAGATTGGTCAGTAACTCATCCAGCAGGAAGGCCTGGAGAAGCCCCATGGAAGCGGACAGCCTGACCCCCTGTTCTGAAGAGTCACAGACACAACACCTTCGCTTCTGAAGAGACTTTCCAATTCCCCTCCACGTTGAAGGCAGTTTTTTAGCCTTGGATAACAATAGTAACATCTGTTGGCACTGTGTTGTTATTTTTAAAAATGAAAATCCTAACCATTCTAATTTACCACCAGAGACTCAGGAGCCAGATGCTGAGGTGAACACTTGCTAGCTCAGAGAATCAGAGAAAGCAGCCAGCTGACCTTCTCAGGTCAAGTGTAGATGGAAAATTCCCAAAGGTCTAGCTAGCTCTGCTGAAAGCTGGGAGGAAAGGGCCAAAAACCCAAGGCCAGAGGCTTGCTAGTTCAAAGCCCAAAAGGCCAAAAAAGCCAGAGCTAAAGTCTAAGCCTAAGCCAAAGAGCTAAATCCAAAAAACCCTTTTTCTTCTCCATGTTCTTAAATACCCCTCAACTCAAAAGTCCCTCCTGTACTTTATTCCCTGTCAGCTGGTTTCTTGCCCCGCCTCTTGACCTAAGGTTAACTTTATTAAATTCTGTGTACAGAAAGCTCTTGGATTAAATCTCGTAATAATCACCTATTTACAATAAACAGAAAGTTCTTGGACTACAGGTGTGTGATTAGGCCCAACTACACCAAGCAACGGATATATATGTATGTTTTATGTTGATATGTATATGGTTTACAGTTCAAAATTTTGGAATTCAGGATGGGATCAAATATCCTGCAACAGGAATGTTTTCTCCTACAGATGTTCCGAAGAGCAAGGTATTTTTAGTAACCTCTGTTATTTGTTGTTCATCTTTGTTTCATCCTTGTTAGAAAGCCAACTTTGCCAGCCTGACCCAGAGTAGAAAGGATAGTAATTAAACCTATTTAATTCTAAAGAGAGAGGTCCATCTTATTCTCAGAGTATATTTTCAACAAGCACAAACAACACACTATATTTTACCAGTACAATTACTATTAAATGATCCTGTTTTAGATTTGGCAACAATCAGATAAATGTTAGATCCAAAACACCAAATGTTTTTAAGTAAATTCTGATTACTTTTTAACTCTCTCACATAGTTAAAACCTAAGCAGCTACATATTTTCCTTTGTGTTTTTGTTGTTGTTACTATTTGTTTTTGTTTGTTGGTTTGTTTTCTGGACAGGGTTTCATTGTGTGCATTTGGCTGTTCTGGAACTACCTCTGTAGATCAGGCTGGCTTCAAACTCACAGAGATCTGCCAGCCTCTTCCTCCTGAGTGCTGAGAGTAAAGATGTGAGCCACCACTATTTTAAATAAAATAATTTTTGAAAGTCTGAATTCCTGATTACCCTGAGTGGAATATATCTTAAGAACATTTCATTGATTTAAAAAGATCTTTTGTATCAGTGTATTGACTTTAAACTTAAAATTTAAATTATCTTTAATACCCACACATGAGCCATCCTTAGATGTCATCTTCCATATTTCTTGATTAACTCAGACATTCTGCTCTATCTGAGCTTCCTGGGTTTATCATTGTCATATATTTTTCATCTCAGAAAAACTCACTAATTTTATTTTAGACCAAAATTTTGTTTTACTATACAATATCTTTTATATTTAAGATATTCCATTTCTTATTTAACTCTTTTCAGGAAAAAAATATGTATATATACACACACACATATATATACTTGATGAATATATATACACAAGTATACATATATATCCCCATATAAAAATCTTTCTTAAATTTTCTGTCTCTTCCACTTCCTTCTTACCTTGTTTTCTTTCTTAATACCTAAAATGTAGCAACTTAAAATTTACCAATTTTTTAAATGGAATTGAGTCCAAGTTACATTTTTTCATCGTTGCAGGAAATTTATTTTTAAATTAATTTATTTTTTATTAATTACAATGTATTCACTTTGTATCTCAGCTGAAGCACCCTCCCTCATTCCTTCCCAATCAAAATTTCCCTCCCACTTCTCCTCCCATGCCTGTCCACCAGTCCACTCATTTGGGAAGTCCTCCTCTCCTCCCATCTGACCCTAGCCTATCAGATCTCATCAGGACTGGCTGCATTGTCTTCCACTGTGGCCTGGTATGGCTGCTCCCCACTCAAGGTGAGGTGATCAAAGAGCCAGCCACTGAATTCATGTCAGAGACAGCCTCTATTCCTCTTATGAGGAATGTCACTTGGACACTGAGCTGCCATGGGCTACATTTGTGCAGGAGTTCTAGGTTATCTCCATGCATCGTCCTTGGTTGGAGTGCCAGTCTCAGAAAAAGACCCTCGTTTCCAGATTTTTTGGTTCTATTGCTCTCTCGTAAGCTCTTGTCCCATCCAGGTTTTTCTATCTCTCCCTTCTTTCATAAGACTCCCTACACTCTGCCCAAATTTTGGTATGAGTCTCAGCATCTGCTTTGATATCCTGCTGAGTAGAATCTTTCAGAGGACTTTTTTGGTAGACTCCTTTCCTGTTCCCTGTTTTCTCCCTCTTCGGATGTCCATCCCATTTGCCTTTCTGAATGAGAATTGATCATCTTACCTGAAGGTCCTCTTTCTTGCTTGTCTTCTTTAGGTGTACAGATTTTAGTATGATAATCCTATATTATATATCTAATATCTACTTATAAGTGAGTATATACAATGTGTATCTTTCTACTTCTGGGATACCTCACTGAGGATGATATTTTGGAGTTCCCATCATTTGCTTGCGAATCTCATGACTTCCTTGTCTTTAATTGCTGAGTAGTTTTACACTGTGTAAATGCACCACAATTTCTGTATCCCTTCCTCTGTTGAGGTGTATCCAGGTTGTTTTCAAATTCTGGCTCTTACGAAGAAAGCTGCTAAGGATATGGTTGAGCAAATGTCCTTTTTGTATACTTGAGCATATTTTGGGTATATGCCTAGGTATGGTATAGCTGGATCTTGAGGTAGCAGTATTCCTAATTGTCTGAGAAAGCGCCAGATTTATTTCCAAAGGGGTTGTACCAAATTACATTTCCACCAACAATGGAGGTGGTTCCCAATTCTCCACAACCTCTACAGCATGTGTTGTCACTTGAGTTTTTGATCTTAGCCATTCTGATGGATGTAAGGTGAAATCTAAGGGTTGTTTTGATTTGCATTTCTCTCATGACTAAAGACATTGAGCATTTCTTTATGGGTTTTTCTGCCATTCTATATTCGTCTACAGAGAATTCTGTTTAGCTCTGTACCCCATTTTTAAAATGTATTACTTGATTTGATGCTTTTTAACTTCTTGAGTTCTTTATATATTCCGGAAATCAGCCCTCTGTCAGATATAGGATTGGTGAAGATCCTTTTCCAGTCTATTGGCTGTCGTTTTGTTCTGATGACAGTGTCCTTTGCTTTACAGAAGCTTTTCAGTTTCATGAGGTCCCATTTTTTGGTTGTTGATCTTAGAGCCTGTGCTGTTGGTGTTCTGTTCAGGAAGTTGTCTCCTGTGCCAATGAGTTCAAGGCTGTTCCACAACTTTTCTTCTAACAGATTTAGTGTGTCTGGTTTTATGTTGAGGTCTTTGATCTACTTGAATTTTAGTTTTGTGCAGGGTGATAAATATGGATCTATTTTCATTTTTCTGCACGTAGACATCCAGTTGTACCAGCACCATTTGTTGAAGATGCTGTCTTTTTTCCATTGTATGGTTTTGGCTTCTTTGTCAAAATTAAGTATCAGTAGGTGTGTGGGTTTACTTCTGGGTCTTCTATTCAATTCTGTTTATTCACTAGACTTTCTATGCCAGTACCATGCAGTTTTTATTACTGTTGCTCTGTAATTGAGATTGAGATGAGGGATGGAGATACCTCCAGAAGCTCTTTTATTGTACAGGATTGTTTTATTAATTCTGGGTTTTTTGTTTTTTTCATGTTAAATTGAGAATTGCCATTTCAAGTTCTGTGAAGAACTCTGCAGGTATTTTATGGGAATTGCACTGAATTTGTAGATTGCTTTTGGCAGAATGGCCATTTTCACTGTTAATCCTACAGATCCATGAGTTTGAGAGATCCTGCCATCTTCTGATATCTTCTTCAATTTCTTTCTTGAGAGACTTGAAGTTTTTTTCAAACAAGTCTTTCATTTGCTTGGTTAGAGTCATACCAAGGGACTCCATGTTATTTGGGGCTATTGTGAAGGGTGTAGTTTTTCTACTTTCTTTCTTAGCCCTTTTGTCTTTCGTGTACAGGAGGGCTACTGATCTTTTTTTTTTTTTTTTTTTTTTTTTTTTTTTTGTATCCAGCCACTTCACTGAAGGTGTTTATCAGCTGAAAGAGTTCTCTGTTTGAATTTTTGTGGTCCTTAACAAAATGAGATTACAATTTTGCTTATTGTTCTAGCCTTCATCTGTTGTAATACCTTAAGCAAATATTCTTACTACTTGGGTTTCTTCAAAGGCCTTCTCATCATTTGTTTGTCCTCAAAATAGTTTCAGATTTTATAAGAAGAGCTAGCAAATACATTAATGACTTTGATTACTGAATACTCTATACAAAAGCAAAGAAGAGAAAATATGTAAAGAAACAAAAATCTCCTCCCCTGGTCTCCTCTCCTACCTCTTCTTTTCTCTGGATCCATTCCCCCTCTGCCTCCTTTCAGAAAAGAGCAGGACTTCCAGGAAAATCAACAAAATGACAGAATAACATGCAACAATAAGACAAGGCATACACCATCACATCTAGGCTATACAAAGCAACCGGATGAAAGAAAGAGGTTTTAAGTACAGATGATCTTTGCCCCTATTTTTGTTCTATCATTTTGATACATGAAAGCCTGGGTTTTGTGGTTGTGAAGGTTTTATAACAACCACCACATTTCTCACCAATATGATCACTGTCCTATTTTGTACCCATTCCATGAGTCTCAATTTGGCCTATAAATGGGAATAGTCTAGAACAATCACTCTTTTGAAACAATACTGCCATCTTATAGATCCTGCCAAGTCTGCCAGTTTTTTAAATATATAGCGAGAATGATACATAATAGTTATATTTTCCATTTTGAATGACTGAGTTTATTAAATATGAATAGCAAGTAAAAGCAAAAAATAAAATAGCAAGTAGCAAGAAAACAGCAGAACTTCCGATCAGCCACTTACATCACACAGCACCGAAGGGTACAGAAGCATTGTTAAAGCGAATACCAGCAGACTGTATGTATCTTTGGTGAGACTTCTGGATCCTCATTTGTGCTCTAAGCATCATTATACAGTCAGATCAATAACAGCAGCCTGTGTGGGAAATGTTTTCTGCCTCCAACCACAATAGTTTTAATGACCTTAGCTCTTTGCTATTCTCTTTCGTCCCTGTTAGACAGCCAGGTGGTTACCTTGACGCAAGACCCTTGAAATAACACTCAAGTCTAAAACAAGATGACCCATCTTGGAATCTTATCTTAAATTTCAGCAAGCACCTACAACTCACACCAAATTACAAATTACAGGTCATTTTTCAAATTAAGGAGAATCATTTCTTTCTTTTTGGGGGGAGCAGGGTTAAAAGATATTTTATTCTTTTTAATTAAATTTTAGTTTTTATATTAATTACACTTTATTCATTTTGTATCCCAGCTGTAGCCCCCTCCCCCATTCCCTCCTAATCTCATCCTCTCTCCCTCATATCCTCCCATGCCCCTTGCCAACTCTACTGATAGGGGAGGTCCTCTTCCCCTTCCATCTGAACCTAGCTTATCAGGTCTCATCAGGACTGGCTGCATTGTCCTCCTCTGTGGCCTGGCAAGGCTGCTACCCCTCCGGGGATTGGGGGAACTGTCAAAGAACCAGCCATTGAGTTCATGCCAGAGACAGTTCCTGTTACCCTTTCTAGCAACCCACTTGGAGACTCAACTGCCATGGGCTACATCTGAGCAGGGGTTTTATATATATATATTATATCCATGAATGGTCCTTGGTTGGGGTATCAGTCTCAGAAAAGACCCCTGTGCCCAGATTTTTTGGTTCTGTTGCTCTCCTTGTGGAGCTCCTACCTTATCCAGATCTTACTATCTCTTCCTTTTTCTTAGGATTCCCTGTACCTTGCCCAAAGTTTGATTATGAGCCTCAGCATCTGCTTTGATACACTGCTGTGTAGAGTCTCATTTCTTTGGAAAAGACAGAGAACCAAATTTCAGTTAGGCATTTCTAGACAATAGAAATGCAATCTAGGGGGTAAACACACACACACACACACACACACACACACAAACCAAATAGTGATAGGCTTGGCTTTGGATACTCACTTTGGTTTCATGATGTCACGCTAAGTATGTCTAAAACATTCACAGATAAAATGGCTGTTGTGGTTCAAATTAAGTCTCCAAAAAGTACAGTTATGGCTCTCTAATGCCTGAGTGATTGTATCAAGAGCTGGCATTGCTGGAATGTGATTAAGCCCGGAGGATTCTCCTTTGTGAATGATATCAATGCCCCAATTGGAGAATTCTTTTCTCCCTCTTGACTTTTGCCTCTCTGCCATGAAAAATACCTTCTTTTTCTTCTTCTCCTTCTCCTCCCTTCTCCTTCTTCTTCTCCTTCTCCTTCTCCCTCTCCTTCTCCTTCCTTCTTCTTCTCCTCCTCCTCCTCCTCTTCCCCCTCCTCTTCCTCCTTCTTCTTCTTCTGCTTCTTCTTCTTCCTTCCTTCCTTCTGAAGACTGAAAGCCATTTTGGAAAAAGACAATGGACTCTCATTGAACACTGAACCTGTTGGTGCCTTTTTATCAGACCATACCAATTCTAAAACACTGAGAAATAAACCGTCAATATTCAGAAACGACCTATTCTTGGGTATTTTGTTATAGTGGCACTATTGAAATGAGACAGTGGCTGAGAAATTGCTAATTACAGCTGATGGCTATTGACTTTCTAGGGATTACTTAGAGACAGACTTAACCCAAGATTTGTTTTTCCAGTATTTTTATTTAAAGTGAGAATTGCCTTAGGGCCACCAAAATTCAAGGACACAACAGTTATCTGTTAGATTTTATGGCACATGAGCTGTCATTTTGCTTTTTCACTATTCACGTGTTACTCAAAGAACTTTATTTCCATTTTGTCATGCAGGGATAAAAGGAAATCCATTTTAGTGAATACAATTCCCTGGTTAGTCCCAAAATACTTAGCTGGGGGCCTTCTCAGTACGTGCAGCACAGCCAGGTTCCTTAATTATGTGTATTTCAGGCATTTTTTCCTACCTCTACTGAAGGGAAGTAAAAGATCACAGAAGAGAAATGAATGGCAAGGGCCTTTTGAGGGCTCTTAGAATAAAGTAATAAAATGTATATCTGAAGAATTGTAACAAAGAATGTCAATATTAATGGTTTATTTTACATTTTTTCCTGGCTTAGTAGTCAAAACCCCAAATGGTAAGTAGATATTTCTCATAGCTCTGTGCTTGGCTATTTAGTGCATGGAAAGAAGCTCAAAATCATTACATTTAGTCATTAACTAGTTTGATTAAAGGAACCTCAAAATACAGAACTAACTAAAGAAATGAATGAGAAATGAAAGGGAACCAGTCAGAACCCTCCAAAACCTACAGAGATGGATATAATCATTTAAAAATCACGAATGATTTCTTTTAAACAAAGGAGGAAAACTAAAATGCTGATGAGAATATGGAGGAACTGGCACTTTGTTATATTGCTGATGAGAACGGCTCAGCCTCTGTTGAAAGCAACTCTTCATTTCCTCACAATGTCAATCACAGCTTTGCCATATGGCTTGACAAGCTCCATCCTAAACGTATACCAGAAAAGAATTGTGAAGACAAGTATCTCGACGAGTGCACAGCAGAAAGGAGATGCAGAGCTATTTACACTGACAAATGGTGGAAACAGGCCAAGTTCAATCAACAGTTGCATGGACAAACACATTGTACAAAGACATGTAAATTGAGTGAGGTGCTACATCAGAATATGTGTGAACTTTTATAATACTAATCAGATTCAGGAAGCTAGACATTAAAAGTTTATTGTATAACCCTATCCACATTTAAAAAAAAAACCTGAGTAGATATATTTTCAAAGGATCAGAATATATATTGATGGCTTCTGGTCATATGTGTAAGTACTGGGAGTTCATACCAAAGCAAAATTCTTTGGGATTACCTAGAAGAAGTAGTCACATGAAATTGACTAAACATTCTGAATCAGATTTTATAAAAATTGGTTAAATTTGTGTTATGCAAATATCAGTTAGGCTAATTCTTACTTTTTAACTTCATTTTAAATGTGTGTAGGAGAGAGTGGACCTGTGTGTCAGTGTGAGCAAGTGAATATCAATGTTCACAGTAGCCAGAGGTATTGGGTTCTCACAGAGCTGGAATTAAAGGCAGTTGTAAGCCTGACTGACTTCGGTGCTGGGAATCAAACTCTCACCATCTATAAAAAGAGTACTTTGGCATCTTTGTCAAAGATCAGGTGTCCACAAGTTTGTGGGTTTATTTCTGGGTCTTCTGTTTGGTTCCATTGATCCAACATTCTGTTTCTATGCCAGTACCATGCAGTTTTTATAACTGTTGCTCTATAGCACAACTTAAGATCAGGGATGGAGATACCTAAAGAAGACATTTTATTGTAGAGGATTGTTTTAGCAATTTTGGGTTTCTTGTTATTCCATATGAAGTTGAAAATTTTTCTTTCTAAGTCTGTAAAGAATTGTGTTGGTAATTTGATGGGAATTGCATTGAATCTGTAGATTGCTTTTGGTAAGATGGCCATTTTTACTATGTTAATCCTGCCAAGGCATGAGCATGGGAGATCTTTCCATCTTCTGATATCATCTTCTAATTCTTTCTTCAGAGACTTTCAACTTTTTTCATACAAATCTTTGACTTGCTTGGTTAGGGTTACACCAAGGTACTTTATGTCATTTGTGGTTATTGTGAAGGGTGCTGTTTCTCTAATTTCTTTCTCGGGCTTTTTGTCTTTTGTATACAGGAGGGCTAATGATTTTTTTGAGTTAATTTTGTATGTGGCCACTTTGCTGAAGGTGTTTATCAGCTGTAGGAGTTCCTTGGTAGAATTTTTGGGGTCACTCAGGTATACTATCATATCATCTGCAAATAATGATAATTTGACTTCTTCCTTTCCAATTTGTATCCCCTTGATCTCCTTCAACTGTCTTATTGCTCTAGCAAGGACTTCCAGAACTATGTTGAAGAGATATGGAGAGAGTGGGCAGCCTTGTCTTGTCCGTGATTTCAGTGGGATTGCTTTAAGTTTCTCTCCATTCAGTTTGATGTTGGCTATAGCCTTGCTGTATATTGCATTTACTATGTTTAGATATGTGCCTTGTATCCTTGATCCCTCCAATACTTTAAATATGAATGAATGTTAGATTTTGTCAAATGCTTTTTCAGCATCTAAGGAAATTAAGATGCCAAAACCATACAAAGGAAAAAAGATATCCTCTTCCACAAATGGTGCTGGTCTAAATGGATATCTACATGTAGAAAAATGCAAATAGGTCCATACTTATAACCCTGCACAAAACTAAAGTTCAAGTTGATCAAAGACCTCAACATAAAACCAGACACATTAAATAGGTTAGAAGAAAAAGTGTAGAAGACCCTAGAACTCATTAGTACAGGAGACAAATTCCTGAACAGAACACCAACAGCACAGGCTCTAAGAGCAACAATCAATAAATGGGACCTCATGAAACTGAAAAGCTTCTGCAAAGCAAAGGACACTGTCATCAAAATAAAACCACTGCCTACAGATTGGGAACGAATCTTCCCCAACCCTTTATCTGACAGAGTACTCATATCCAGTATATATAAAGAACTAAAGAAGTTGAAAAGCAACAAACCAAGTAATCCAATTAAAAAATGGGGAACAGAGTTAAACAGAGAATTCTTTGTACCGGAATATCAAATGGCAGAGAAACACTTAAAGAAATGCTTAACGTCATTAGCCATTAGGGAAATGTAAATCAAAATGACCCTGATATTTCACCTTACACCCATCAGAATGGCCAAGATGAAAAATTCAAGTGACAACACATGCTGGAGAGGTAGTGGAGAAAGGGGAACCCTTCTGTACTGCTGGTGGGAATGTAACCTTGTACAACCACTCTGGAAAGCAATCTGGCACTTTCTCAGACAATTAGGAATATCGCTTCCTCAAGACCCAGCTATACCACTCCTAGGCATATATCCAAAGGAGAATCAAGTACACAATAAGAACATTTGCTCAACCATGTTTGTAGCAGCTTTATTTGTAATAGCCAGAAGCTGGAAACAGCCCAGATGCCCCTCAACTGAAGAATGGATGCAGAAATTGTGGTACATCTACTCAAAGGAGTACTACTCTGCAATGAAAAATAAGGAAATCATGAAATTTGCAGGTAAATGGTGGGACCTAGAAAAGATCATTCTGAGTGAGCTGTCCCAGAAGCATAAAGACATACATGGTATATATTCACTCAAATAGATGTATAACAAAGGATAAACCTGCTAAAATCTGTACATCTGAAGAAACGAATTAAGAGAGAGGACCCTGACTAAAATGCTCAATCCCCATCTTGAAAGGCAAAGGGGATGGACTTCAGAAGAAGAAGAAGACACGAAACAAGCTAGGAACCTGCCACAGAGGGCCTCTGAAAGGCTCTGCCCTGCAGACTATCGAAGCCGATGCTCAGACTTATGGCCAACTGTTGGGCAGAGTGCAGGGAATCTTATGAAAGAAGTGGGAAATAGTAAGATCTGGAGAGGACAGGAGCTCCACAAGGAGAGCAACAGAACAAGAAAATTTGAACACAGGGGTCTTCCCAGAGACTCATACTCCAACCAAGTACCAGGCATGGAGATAACCTAGAACCCCTGCACAGATGAAGCCCAAGGCAGTTTAGTGTCCAAGTGGGTTCCATAGTAATGAGAAGAGGGACTGCCTCTGACATAATCTGATTTGATCACCTCCCCCTGAGGGGGGAGCAGCCTTACCAGGCCACAGAAGTTGACAATGCAGCCATTCCTGATGTGATCTGATAGACTAAGTTCAGAAGGAAGGAGAGGAGGACCTCCCCTATCAGTGGACTTGGGGAGGGGCATGCATGAAAAAGGGGGAGGAAGGGTGGGATAGGGAGGTGAGGAGAGAGGGGCTTATGGGGGATACGAAGTGAATAAAGTGTAATTAATAAATTTAAAAAAATAAAAAATAAAAACCAGAAATAATAAAAAAATAAAATACCATTAAAAAAGAATACTTTGTTCTATCTACTGAGCATCTCTCAAGCCTCCAAAAACTACTTTTTAGTCTGAACTTGGAAAATTCTTGTTTATCTTTGCAAATGTATTTAAATAGCAAAGTGACAGCAAAACACAGCCTTTTTTTTAGGAGATATTGTTCATTTTTTTTTAATAGCTTTGAGTCTAAGACATTGTGACCATACAACTTGAAAGTGAGATGAAACTGTTCTAAATCTAAGATTAATAGACACCTGGAGGTGACTCATCAAGGATCTGATTCTGTGAATAATGAATGGTCAGCACAATGGCACTGTCAGGCCCACTTGTAGGGCGCTCTAACTCCCAGTGCTCACACCTCTGTCATTGCAAGCAGCCCTTAGTTAGATTGCTAAATGATATTTCCTCCTTGCTTCCTTTCTTCAAATTTATTTATACAATCCTGGGAAAGACAACATTTCTTACCACAATCTGCCAATCCTCACTTCATCACACAGGCATTACCACGATAATCCCTGAGGAACGATTTCAAGGAACGATTTAGCTTCATAATTATAAGAAATTAAACAGTTAGAACAACGCTCTTCTCATGAATTTCTTCCTGTTATTTCTCTAGCTTAAATTCATTTTTCCTCTAATGTTCACTGTTGGGGTTCAGTGATGCCCATTGGTCGAAGCAGATGAGAACTTCACTCCCACAGCTGACTAATGGATACTTCCTCATCGTGGTGGGCAGCACAGGCGTTTTGATTGCTGGCATGCTTTCTTAATTTCCTCTGATAATTCATCACTTTAAGACTTGTGAGTTTTATTTTTTATTTTTTTCCTTTTGGAGAGCTATCAACAGCTATTTAAGCTTATGAAGCAAGAGTGACTACATAACCCATTTTTATATACCTAGCAGTTATATAACTGAGTATACATATTTATCCTAGTTTGTGATCATATAAATGCCTTTACTGTCTGGAAATAAAAGACCATGTATCAGTATCCATGTGCCTTCTTTTCTTTAAATGACTAATATTGCTTAACTGTGTAGAAATTTATTCTGAACTTTGGATATAAGTGATGGCACAAATAATGAGGCACTTCAGGAGAAAGTGTGAATACATAACATAGATGGGCTCAAAGAAAGCTAAATAAAATTGAGGATTTGAAGGGCATAAAAACAAGCTATTGCCCCCCTATCAGTGGACTTGGAAAGGGGCACGGAGGAGATGAGGGAGGGAGGGAGGGACTGGGAGGGAATGAGGGATTGGGACACGGCTGGGATACAGAGTTAATAAAATGTAACTGATAAAAAAAATCATTGACATACTTAAAACATTAAAAAAAAAAACAAGCTATTGACGGGAGGAGGGAAGGAACCACAGGGGGGATACAAAGTGAATAAAGTGTAATTAATAAAAAAAAGAAAGCCAAATAAAGTAAGTTTAATATATCAAAAACAAAAAAACAAAAGAAAACAAAACAAAAAAACCAAACAAGCTTTTGGACAAATGATTCTGAATTAGGGAGCTACATAACTGCATCAAAAATAATGTTAAACCTTTAGATAATATTATACCAAAAATTAAAGATAGTCAATAATTTGACTATGAAACAGTATGAAAGTCCTAGATCTTAATATAGAAAATTTTTTGTTGGTTTTTGCTTTTTGTTTGTTGGTAAAGAGTAGTTTTATAATTACTGATACGTAAAAGTTTTCTGCTTAAGTTTTGAAAACAAAAGGAACATTGATGGATTTCCTAATTCAGAAATGTAAATAAGCCTGGTGAATTGTAAAGAGTACTACCTAAATTCATTGGAAGAAAGCATTAACAAAATATTTTCTAAATAATAACAATCTACTGTATATGGATACTTTAAAATATATGTAAAATAGCCATAAGCATTTTAAGAATGAAGCTGTCAGAATATGTGAATGTTTCTATTTTGTTTTTAATAACATTTTGGTTGAGCATTTTTTTCCATACATACATAAGCTATTTAAAGACAAACTCTACAAAACATTTGGTTGGCATAACAGCAAAAGCAATTAAAATGAAGGCACTCTTCAAATTAACCTTTTACTGACATTGCAGATTGAAGTAAGATGAGTTGATTCTATCTGGGCTTCAGTCATATACTTCGCATATGCATTTCTACATGAGGTCAAAATTACAAGGTGTTGAAATCAGAATGTCCAGAAGGGAATATGGACCCACACATACTCTGAGGTGTTGAAGAAATTATAATTCACCTTGTGAAAAAGTAATCTTCATGTGTTACTGATATCCTTGCATCTCGAAAATAACTTTATTGCCTTTCACCTTGTCTGAACTTGTAACTCGAAATGAATTAATTTATTTGTGACCACACAAAAGCCATCCAGGACACTTTTAAAGCAAAACTTTGATATCTGTACATGACTTCCATAACTGAATGCTTGATATATACATGGTTTATACATGGATACATGTATATATATACATATATACATGGATATATACATTGGGATTTACCTTTTTAGCAAGCGTTTGTACAGTCTCTAGTTGAATGTATCACATTTCAAAAATACTGATGATGGAAATAGTTTAATTATGTATTTAGTTATAGTATGAACTTACTTATATACTCAAGGATTTCACATCTTCTAGAGTATAATATACAATGAAATCTATACACCTAAAAAAGATAATCAATTGAGCGGACATGGGGTAAGATGATCAATCCTCATTTAGAAAGACAGATGGGATGTGCATGGAACGTATGACAGGAGTCTACTGAGCAAATCTGAAAGT
The DNA here is from genome assembly GCF_030254825.1 of Meriones unguiculatus. NCBI lineage: Eukaryota > Metazoa > Chordata > Mammalia > Rodentia > Muridae > Meriones > Meriones unguiculatus. The sequence goes on along the minus strand of NC_083367.1, from coordinate 36,079,799 downwards.
CTCTAACTAGCAGTGTTTTCAAAGCAAAGACTCATGACCAAACCTTTGGCAGAGTACAGGGAATCATAAGAAAGAAGGGGAGTTAGTCTGATGGGGAAAGGATAGGAGCTCCACAAGGACCAAATATATCTGGGGTAAGATGATCAATCCTCATTTAGAACTGGATGTCTACATGCAGAAAAATGAAAATAGATCCATATTTATCACCCTGCACAAAACTAAAGTCAAAGTGGATCAAGGACCTAAACATAAAACCAGATACCCCAAATCAATTGGAAAAAAAAGTGGGGAACAGCCTAGAACTCATTGGCATAGGAGACAACTTCCTGAACAGAACACCAACAGCACAGGCTCTAAGAGCAACAATCAATAAATGGGACCTCATGAAACTGAAAAGTTTCTGTAAAGCAAATGATACCGTCATCAAAACAAAACGACTGCCTACAGATTGGGAAAGAATCTTCACTAACCCTTTATCTGACAGAGGACTAATATCCAGTATATACAAAGAACTAAAGAAGCTGAAAAGCAGCAATCCAAGTAATCCAATTAAAAAATGGGGAACAGAGCCAAACAGAGAATTCTCGACAGAGGAATATCGAATGGCAGAAAAACACTTAAAGAAATGCTCATCCTCATTAGCCATCAGGGAAATGCAGATCAAAACGACCCTGAGATATCACCTTACACCCATCAGAATGGCCAAGAGGAAAAACTCAAGCGATAACACATGCTGGAGAGGTTGTGGAGAAAGGGGAAGCCTCCTCCACTGCTGGTGGGAATGTAAACTGGTACAACCACTCTGGAAATCAATCTGGCGCTTTCTAAGACAAATAGGAATAGTGCTTCCTCCAGACCTAGCTATACCACTGCTAGGTATATACCCAAAGTTTGTTCAAGTACACAAAAAGGACACTTGCTCAACCATGTTTATAGCAGCTCTATTTGTAATAGCCAGAACCTGGAAACAACCCAGATGTCCATCAATGGTGGAATGGATACAGAAATTGTGGTATTTTTATACAATGAAATACTACTCAGCAATCAAAAAGGAGGAAGTCATGAAATTTGCAGGCAAATGGTGGGACCTAAAAAAGATCATTCTCAGTGAAATATCCCAGAAGGAGAAAGACAAACATGGGATATACTCACTTATATAGACCTATAAGATATGATAAACATAATGAAATCTATACACCTAAAAAAGATAATCAATTGAGTGGACATGGGGTAAGATGATCAATCCTCATTTAGAAAGACAGATAGGATGTGCATTGAACTTATGACAGGAGTCTACTGAGCGCATCTGAAAGACTCTAACTAGCAGTGTTTTCAAAGCAAAGACTCATGACCAAACCTTTGGCAGAGTACAGGGAATCATAAGAAAGAAGGGGAGTTAGTCTGATGGGGAAAGGATAGGAGCTCCACAAGGACCAAATATATCTGGGCACAGGGTCTTTTCTGAGACTGACATTCAACCAAGGACCATGTATGGATATAACCTAGAACCTCCACTCAGATGTAGCCTGTGGTAGCTCAGTAACCAATTGGTTTCCCAAAGTGAGGGGAACAGGGACAATTTCTAACAGGAACTCAATGACTGGCTCTTTGGTCTCTCCACCCCCGAAGGGAGGAGCAGTCCTGTTAGGCCACAGAGGAGGGCTTTGCAGCCAGTCCTGAAGATACCTGATAAAACAGGATCAGATGAATGGGGAGGAGGTCCTCCCTATCAGTGGACTTGGAAAGGGGCACGGTGGAGATGAGGGAGGGAGGGAGGGACTGGGAGGGAATGAGGGATCAGGACACGGCTGGGATACAGAGTAAATAAAATGTAACGGATAAAAAAAAATAAAAAAATATATACATTTTGTAAAAAAAAATGTGTGTTTGCTTTGATGTATGATTTTACTTTAATTAGCAGATCAGTATGTATTTAATCTTTGTTATTATGGATTCCATAATAATTAACAACTACAAAAATTTAGAAAATGTATTTTGCCTCATTAAAACATCAGTATTGGGCTGGAGAGATGGCTCAGCGGTTAAGAGCACTGTCTGTTCTTCCTGAGGTCCTGAGTTCAGTTCCACAACAACCACATGGTGGCTCATATCCATCTATAATGAGATTTACTGTACTCTTCTGGTGCGTGCACATGCAGGAAGAGAAATAAATAAATAAATAATAAACTATCAGCATATGTCTAAGGTATCTATTGACACGGACACTTGAATAATTACATGTTTACTTTCTAGCTTTGTTGCACACTTACCTAAGCAAATAAGAATAATTAAGAAAGAAAATATTGACTACCAAGAATGAGAATAATTAAGGAAGAACATATTGATTAATGAAAATCAGTCTCAAACAATACTCCATTACCTTTGCTGCCTTACTATACTACTGTCATTGTTGTTAGCTGATTTGCCCATTTTGTCATGTGTTGTGTACATAATCTGTTAAAATATGAGAATTTTAGAGACATCATCTAACTTCCCATTCCTCACTCATTTTTTGTTTTGTTTCTTAAATTTAGACAAATTTTCAAAATCAACTAGTGTTAAAAGCAATTTCCATGAATGTCAAGGAAATTACTTATTTCTGTACTTAAAGCTGCTGTTATCATCTATCTGTTTAGGGTAGAATGACAAGCCCCAACATTTCTTTGATGTACTCAGAAGCTTTTGGCATATGAGTTGGTCTATATTGACTAGCAGTGCTCTGTATATATCAAGTTCTGCCTTCAGTTATTGCAATCTGTCTTTGATAGCTTTTACTTTGGGTTACATTGTCCATTCTGAGTTTGTCCCTGTGCTAATCCAGCTGTCTTGCATGTCTGAAATATGCATGACTGGCATTTGGCAGGAGATAACTTGCATGAGGAACTATGCACCTATAATAATTTAGAGGTGGGTGGTTTCTATACTTGACATCCTATAAAAGTTTTAAAATAACTATTATGCCCTGCACTTTTCCAAATGGAAAAATCAGTGGAAATGGTGAGAAGCTAGCTTTAAGATAACAGAGAGGACATAAGAACACTGACATTCTGTTTTCTTCAGTAAACTCAGAACCAGGGGGGAAGCCAGAGGGAGCCAGTTTGCTTTGAATTTCTTACCTTCTGAGTAATCTCTTACAGGTTAACTTTTATGTAATCTTTAGAAAAACATATGCAAGGAAAGATAGCAATCTATATTCTGACAGCTTTCAGGAAAATTTTAATCAAGAGTGGTAGTGAAGAATAATATATATGTAGCTCTTCTGTGGTGATAAACAGTTTTATTAGAACCAGCAATATCTTTAAAAAGTTCATGAATTTTCAAAATACTATGTATAAGACTTTATACAAATTTGATGAAAAGATTTTTTTCTATTATATTCTATAGATAATTATAAAAAACAGGCTGATAAGTTAAAAGAAGGTATCTATTCAACTGTTTTTGTGTAGAGTACCTTATGGGAATGTATGTTTATTAGATAATTTAGAAGAATATTTGACAAGACTAAGCACAGATTATAAGATATACTAGGTTGGTACAAGCAGTTGTATTTATAGTTTGGAAATTAAAAATCACTATCAGATAAATTAAAGTTTGAGGATAAATCTAATATCTAGTCTTCTCTCATTAAAAGATTCCTGAATTTTTCCCAGAGAATTTCACTAGTGATTACAAAAGGTCAAGTTATTGTTGCCAGTGACTTGGACCTTGAAGCAAATCATTCTACATTAGAAAGTCAGGATTCTTGTTTGTGTGACCAAGGAAAGAAAGTGCATGCTAAAAGTATGAGTCTAACTCCATTATGGTGACTTCACAATTAAGTTACCATTTCATTATTTTCTCAGTTAATGGTATTTACTGTTGTTTTAGTTGCTCAACCACTAGAGTGGCCATCGTTTCACATTCAAAGAATTGAATGACTACATCTTGATGTATAAAAATATCGGTACATACATAATATCACTGTATTGTACATATATTGCTTTATAGTGATAAAGACAGCTTTCTTTTAATTTTTGATAAGTAAACTTTAAAGTGTTGATATGGTAAGATTTCTAGCTGTGTGCAGACATATGTGCATACTTTTCCACTGTCTATTTGAGGCCTGTAATGTCATACAGTAGAGTGTTTCTGTTAAAGCAAAAATTAGTCAGAATTTCAACTTTTCTCTGTATAATTTCAAACACTTTAGTAAAATTAGTTCCTTAGTGCTTTCAAGATAAACTCAAATTTATTGGAATAACATAGAAACACTTCCAACAAACTTATCAAGTCCATACCATTCTTTATGCTCAGAGTCTTTTTTCCATCTGTCATGCTTTGCATGCAGATTTCTGTGTGGATCCTCTCTTAATGCTCTACCTTTAATATTTCATTCATTTCCCGAATAAGATGGAATTCCTTTAGGAGACTAATACAATTTTCCAAAGACCTAATGTACTTTGTTCCATGCTTCAAAAGGAGGACCAGATGTTTCTCCTGTATGTCCAGAACATATAAGTGGAGCTCAGGTAATAGCTTTTAAAACTCATTAATTAGGTGATCAATTTAGCAAATATTTATGCACCTTTCAAATAAAGGGTTTAAGCATTTGCTCCTGAAGTTTACATATGCATAAAATATTTTTTTCATTTCTTTGCCACTACAGAATAGAGTGAAGAAGATTTTTTTCCCATGAATTCATCCGGATATTTTTAGCTGAAGAACTTAAGTTAAGCCATTATGTCATTATAAAATATTTCCATACCAAGAAGATACCTATGTATTTTTCATAGCATCAAAATTATGAGCTGCTACTCAGTGTTTTATTGCTTCAGCACTTGGCATCAGGTACATCTGTAGAATTTAAAATTTCACCTCTTTTTGCATGAAGCATTCATTATGTGCTGTTCTTGATAATCTGCTTGTTACTTGCACTTAGACTGCTGCAGTGGACACACACATTCTCCCTGCTCTTTAAGAGACTGCATTGTATAGACAGGCTGGCTGAGTCCAGGGAAAGCTCCGTCTAACTGCTTGTAGATTAGAATTTTTTTCCTTTGATTGTGAGAAAATGGATTACTCCTGGCTCATTTTCAAAACTGCAGTCGCAAGAGTCTTCGTTGCTGTTTCTTGGGGCCTCTGTGCTCTCCACTGTATCTGGCACTGGCACTTATTTGATTCTGATTATTTGACGTTCAGATCTTCATGTCATTGTAGAATGACACTGAAGCATAGATGCTTCTCTTTCTTTGATTATATATGTAAGGGCAGTCATTGCTAATGACAAGTATAGTCAGTATTAGGCCTTTTACACTGTGACCGTGTTTTATATGTTTATGTTGGTAGGAGGAAAGAAATAGCTCCACACTAACGAACTCCAAAGTGTTAGGCAATAAATGAAGCCACTAGACTAAATTCTGTGAGACAAAGTTGTTGACTTTTAAATTAAGGGCAAGTTAATGGATCAATTAATTATTTGATATCATTCTGAGCTCTGGAATTCTCAGTTCAACACAGTGATTCATGTTATGTATGAAATGTAACTTCTTTTGTTATAGGAAACTTCTGTGTCTTAATGGCCTCTGTGACTCAGTGAACATTTGAGATCCATCTGGCACCACAAATTGTGCTTCAGTGGCACAACAAAATGATTATGAAAGATATTGTCTTTGAAAGTCATTGCAAAATTTGTGGTTAGTGGTCACAGAAGGGGAAAGATATATTTAAAGCATTGCAAATCAAAGTTTCACAGTGTTCATACTAAATCTGCAGACAATGAAACCATAGCACACTATCAAACTTGAATAAGTGAAAAATAGGCTTACCGAAAACTAGAAATGCCCATTTCTATTAACAGAACAGTAGTGTGCCATTTTCCCCATCACCTCTGTCTTCTTTGTCTCACTATTGTACTGCATTATTGTCCCAGCATTAAAACAAAGGAACAGAGAAAAGCATGAGAGAAAATGTGAATGTTGCTTTTTCCCTCCAGAATTCTGCATCAGACTATGCAATAAAGTAATTCCTCTTGCTTTACTTTATTTTATTCAAACTTCTCAGTTTATATTTAATAAAGTGTATGTCTGCACATGCACGTACCACGTTTGTGTGGGTGCCCAAAAAGAGGAAAGGGAAGTATTGAATCCTGTGGGGCTGGGGCAGCAGACTTTGACAAGCCCTCTGTTATGAGTGCTAGGAGCCAAACTCTGGCCTCCGGAAAAAGTAGCAAGTGCTCATAACCACTGCATCATCTTCCAGCTCCTTCTTCCATTATCAATAGCTAGTTACAACATTGTGGGAATGATAACATTCTGGATATTTATATCATTATACAACTTTAAAATAAATTTATTTAATTCATAAAGAATCCAGTGAATTACTTTGTTTTTAAATGAGAAAATTGGGGACTCGAGAGAATTGGTAATTTCTTTCCATACCAAAGCAATAAATTTATCAGTTTTAGAATTTTATATTTATGATTTCAGAAAGAGGATTATTCCAAAATAAATATATGTGAACCTTCCCACACCAGTATTGATGTATAAGATGTTTGTGCTTTGGTGAATGCCAGATCCCTAGTGCTGGACAAATCCAAAAAACTATCACTTTAATAGCCAAGAAACTGATATGTCAAAAGTAACAAACTGTGCCAAAAATATAGTGATAACAGTCAAGTAAAGAAAAGCATGTGGACTGGTTGGTGGGCTCAGGTCCATTTCCTTCTGTCAATAACACCTGTAATAGATATTAAGTGATAGAAGAAACAATGAGTAGGATGGAACTCGGAGATGCGAGGTGACACTAGTGTTTCTCTAATATTGCCATCATCCTTTATCTCTATGTCAGTTCAAGATCAGGGCCATTAATGAATAAGGACTGCTGAATTTGGCTTTGCTTTCAACTGATCAGATAAAGAAAGTTCAGCCATAGTTGGCAAATGCTTAAACTCATTTCATGCATTTTTTTAAATTTGCATAAATTCCTTAGATACTAATGGTCTCAATTCAAAATATAATCCACAATGAGGGGATCACTCTTCCCTTAAAGAATTGCCATAATGGATGGGAACTTTTGTCAAAATCATAGGATTTCCTTTCTAAGGAAGTATACTGTAGAGTTCACAAGTCAGACTCCTACTTCAGAATGTCTGGATTTAAGTTCAAAACATCTCAAATAGTCAAAAGGGCAGCAGAGAAACTTTGGTATATCCATGAAGAGGGTGGTTGCTCAACTGTAGAGAGGGCTCAAGAGTTAAGAGCACTTGCTCCAGGAAGACTGGAATTTGGTCCTCAGTCCCATGTAACAGTCACTGATAGCTGTAAGGAATCAGATGCCCTATTCTGGCTTACACAGGCATGTGAGAATATGTGTAATTACACACACAGGTAAATACACATAAATAAATAATGTAAATCATGATTTTGGTGTAAGTATGTGTGTGTGTGTGTGTGTGTATGTGTGTGTGTGTGTGATGGATTGTCTTACCAATACACCTCTTAATGTGGATAACTGTCAAACAAAAAGACACGAAACAAATTCTTATCATGCTGTTGTATTAAACTTAATTAATAGGTAGAAATGATATATAACAAGCCAGAGGAATCATTGTCACCAGGGTATGTTACAGATTCAGGAACTCAGAGGTATTGTAAAGAACCTTTCTATTATTTATTTATTTATTTATTTATTTATTTATTTTACAATTAATTCTCTTTGTATCCCTGTTGTAGCCCCCTCCCTCATCTCCTCCTGGTCCCACCCTACTTCCTTCTTCCCTCCCATTTCCTTCTCCTAGGCTACTGATAGGTGAGATCCTCCTCTCCTACTATCTGTCCCTAGCCTATCAAGTCTCATCAGGACTGCCTGGATCTTCCTCTGTGGGCTGGCAAGGTCACCCAGTCAGGGGGAGGTGATCAAGTGGCAGGCAACCAAGTTCATGACAGAGACAGCCCTTTGCTCTCCTTACTAGTGAGCCACTTCACATGGGACTGAGGACCAAATTCCAGTCCTCCTGGAGCAAGTAAGTGCTCTTAACTCCTGAGATCTCTCTATAGTTGAGCAGCATCTCATTTCGTGGATATACCAAAGTTTATCTGCTGTCCTTTTGAGTATGGGGACTGGTTTTGATGCTATTGCCAAGTTTATTTAAATATTTTTTTTTTTACAAATATTTTTCTGAGTACACATTCTATGTATTTTCCTTGAAGGTTTATCTAAAAATGGAACCACTGGCAATATCAAAGGTATATGATTAATTTTTAAGACACTGGAAAACAATGTTTTAGCATGTTTGAAATTTTAGTGTTGTGTGTTTCAGGTGTCTGGAGTAGCGCCAATTCCTGTTCTTGGTCAATTCTTTTAAACTTGTGCCTCTGATGCATGAGTAGATCTCAAGTCTCATTTGCCTAGTAATTAATGATTTGAACTTTTTTTTTGTCATTGAACATAGACTATTTGTATGTCATCCTCTATTTTTCCATTAGTGCCGGTTATTTATCTTTATAACCCAATTGTAGAAAATGTTGACAGATTGACAGGTTCTTTTTTGTTAGACAAATATTTTGAACTGCTTCCTATGAATTAATGTGTGTGTAATTCAGATTATTCATTTAAACTAATGATGTATAAGTAGTGAGGATGTTTGATGTACATGCTCATTATAACAGCAAAAATTAGAACTGGAGACAGTCTTAGTTGTTTAGTTATTGTTCTATTGCTGTAAAGAGGCACCATGCCAAGGCAATTTTTAAAAAAAGTGCTTGTTTGAGGGCTTGCTTACACTTTCAGAGCATTAGTCCCTTCCCTTGCAGCATGCCATATCCTGGTGGGGGCAGGCAGGCAAGCATGGCAGGAGAGCAGCAGCCGAAAGTTCAGATCGGATCCACAGGCAGCAGGCAGAGCTAGACTGAGTCTAGGCCTGGCATGGACTTTTGAAACCTCAGATCCCAACCCTCGTGACACATCTCCTCCAACAAAGCCAGACTCGCTCATTATTCCTGAGAATAAGAGAGGAACATATCCTATGGGGGCCAATTCTCACTCAATCCACCACAGTTAAATAAATATTTTAGGAGCTTACTAAGAATTAATGAGTAATTTATTCATTTAAAATAATCATGTTTCAGTACTGATTATATTTTATGCACATATTCTTCACCAAAACAAAAAAAATAGAACTGGACAATCAATTAACTCTATTTCCTCTTTCATAATTCATGATCAGTACTAGCATTCACTACTTCCTCATCCTCTTACATTTTCCTTTACTCATTTTCTTTTCTACATTTTATATGGTGCCCAGTTGCACAACTGTTTTCATATATACATATATCATGGACTAGATTCTGTGTATGAAAGAGAACAAATGGCTGGGTGTGGTGGCACACGCCTTTAATTCCAGCACATAGAAGGCAGAGGTAGGCAGATCATTATGAGTTAGAGGCCGGGGCTGCAAAGAGAGAGATAGAGAGAACATATACTTTGTTTCTTTTTTATATTGTGTGACCCTGCTAAATATCACACATTCTCAGTCTTAACCATTTTCTTTATTTTCTTCTATTTATGTGAAGCATCATAGCTGCCATTTCAAATTCCAATTTTAACTATGTATGAGTTTATTAAGTTGCATAGATTTGGGTTTGGTTAATCCTGGTGTGTAATTGGCATCAGGTGGCAGGGATGGGAAGCTGAAAGATCACATCTTAAACCACCATCTTGAAACAGAAAAAGCAAGCTGGAAATAGACAAGGCTTTCTTTTTTTTATAATCTCAGGGGCTTCACACAGTCACAGCCTTCCTCCAGAAATGCTGTACCTCCTAACCGTCAAGAAACAGTACCACCAATTGGGGACCAACTGTTCAAATGCCTGAGACTAACGAAGCTTTTCTCATTTAACCACTGCATTATCGCAATGCACATTTTCCTCTGCAGCATTTGTTGAAGTCTCTGTTCTTATTGGATTGTTGAGGTAACTTTAAAAATTCAAATGACTGTATCAGTATGTGTTTATTTCTAATATCTATATTAAACAAGTAATATTTTTTCTAATTTATCGTTCTTTCAAAGATTGCTTTTTATTCTATTTCATTCGTGTTTTATGAAATATTTGAATAATAATTGCCAGTCTCTTAAAAATATTTCCTGTGAACCACATTGAATCTGTAAATCAACTGTTAAATAACTGATGTTATAACCACAGTGAATCTTCGAGTTAGTCTACATTTTCCATTATTTCTTCATTTAGTAAAAGTTTTATAGTGTTTGGAATAGAATATTGCTTTGTTACATTTATTAAGTATGCTTCCCTATAAATAAAATTATTAAATATCTTGGCTAGAAACTCTTGTTGTGAGCGAATCAAAGAGAATTGGCGTTTTCATATAAATTTCAAATACTGTTAAATATTGTGGCTTTTCTAATGCACAAAATGGGTTTAATGGTTTTGTATGTCCCCTAGAACTTTTGGGCACTAATATTCTGTGTGCTAAGGTGTTGAATTTACTCTTCTTTTGTTATAATTATTCTTATTTGTTTTGTGCTTCTTTTTAAGGTGGTTGAACTCTCTGCATTAGTATTAAGTTGGAACAATAAAATTGAGCAAACTTGTCTTATTTCCAAAATTGTAGAGAAAGTATTCAATATGTTACCTTTGAATTTAACTCAGTTTTCTGGTCAGCAATCCCAGACTCCAGCTGCATCAGTAGGCTCACTTCAGACCTCTGTCCCGTAGGCCAATTAAAGAAGTGGGTAATGGTGGAAAGAGAAAGGAAGGATCAGTCCATGAGGATATGTTACAAAAACAGATAAAGGGGTTGAGTGACCCTAGGTGTGTCTTCGGCTTACTGATGTGAGGTTTAAGCTTTAAATAAGCGAGGAAGTGTTGAAAGAATCAAATGGTATGTAAAATTAAATAGTTTCTGGTTGTGTTCTTGTCTGAGTTATTTGTTGTTTCATCCCCAGTTCTTCGAAAAGTGTCTTAGATCTCCTTATTGTCATTGTTTCTTTAGAGATGCCACTTTGGATCCTAAAAGAGGATTTCCTCTGTTTGAGGATGGAGTCTCACCTCTGAAGGGGTAGTTGGTCATTTTAAGCTTTAATTTTTCTGGAATCCAAGACAACTAGAGTAAATGAAACACATGTCAGGCCAGGCCAGAATTACTGTCGCCCTAGGGCAGGGATAAGAGAGGGTTATTTCTGACAAGGAAGGATGTCCCTCACCAGGGGTTTATAAAAGATGGATTTCTCTCCCTTCTTCATTCATAATGGATTAGACAAAGAAAGTTTTCAGGCGGAATTAAAGACAGGCAAATATAGGAAGAACAAATTAGCCCAGTGCTCATCCTCTCCTTCCAGGTTGGCAGAGCCCAGAACCTCCAATTCTGTAGGTAGCTTACTGTTAGATGCTTTTGGTTAAGGAGTGGTAAACAAGACAACTAAAGTTATGGTTAAGCATAAGCATAGTGGGGGCCATTCTATTCTTGAAGTAAACTTCTCAGTGGGGGATGTACTTACTATTTATTGCCTACTTATGCATTACTGGACATGCCTATCATTAGCACCTTGTAAAATGACAGACACAGTAAGCACAGCAGAAAGTGCTACACACCATGCCCACAATCAATTCTTCTTCCTCTAGGACCAATGAAAGGTAGCCCTGAGATGTACATCAATCATTTTGAGCTGCATGCTTATTTTAGCCAGTTTCTGTTCCATGGAATGTGATCTATGCTCTCACTCACTTTTATACAGTTATACTTTCCTTGTTATTGCTTTGTGTCTTGTCCAATCTGTTGTTCAAGACAAAAAGAACATAAAAATAGTGTCATGGGACACCCTAAGACCTTTCAAGTAACAACAAGTTTAGAAAAGAGCCCATTTCATTTTTAGTTTTGAAGGGAGATGACATATATAAGACAGACAGTTCTTGAGTGACTAATAAGCTTGTGTATAGTCAAACAAGAGATTGATCCAAACTAAAGGGGACAGGCACAAAACAAAGACAAACGTGCCAATTTTTCATCCTTCTTTAAGTTGCTGTATGGGCTGAAGTGAGTTGCCAGTATATTTTAGTGAATGTTATGTCAGTATAAAACACAGATCTCATCACAAGGAGAATGAGAAACACTTTATTCTTCAACCAAATTTGAGTAGCCACAATCCATAACACAGACTCAGGTGTCCCCCAATGACATGCTACAATGAAAAAAAAGAAAGACTTTTCATGAAATTTTGGTTACAGAACACAAGCAAGTCATAAGTCAGGGTATCAGTAACTTTGATGGAAACACCAAGTAGACAAATGTAAAAATAAAGTATGGAAATGCATAGGTCTCAGATGCTAACTGAGGGCATTGTTAGCTTTTGAGTTGATGAATTTGGTATTCTGCTAAGGTAATATATTCCTTAAGGTTCAGCATAATGAATGGCTATTAAGTGGGTAAAGGCAGCCCAAGATAATTTGACTCTGGATAGTCAACAACCCAACTCCCCACAATCACTAAGTTCTAATCAGTAAAATGAGCCTTGTGGAGTTAGATATAAGCCTTTTTTTCCAGGAGTGTTAGTTCACAGTTTCCGAATGTCTTTTATAACTATCAGGTTTCCATAAATGTTCTCTTCTAATGTAATATAGACATTTCTTTAAGAATTGACATGACCATGGCCATCACGAAAGAGTTGTGCTCTGCTGAAGATCCTGACCTTAATTATGACAAAGAAATAAGCAGAACACAGCAGCCAACAAGCAGGCTAATGGTAATGATAATTAGGTTGTGAATGTTAACTTTTTGGAATGTATGGGGGGGTCAGGAAACCCTCCTTTGAGATCTCATTTACCACGCTCTTCTGTTTGAACTTCCATAGTCCTGAGTGCTGCCGGAGTATATAGGAGGTAGAAGGATGACATAGAACTGGGACTGCCTCAGTGGTTCAGGTGCAAGATGGATTGCACTACTTGGTGTGGGCCTCCCTGGTGCTGCAGCTGCCTTAGAGTCTGTTATAGCCCTTTCCATAACTTCAATAAGCTCATTGCTTCCTTAGGATTTACCTGGACAGAATGCTTCCTCAGCTCTGTAAGTATCCCATCTTCCTGGATTTCTCCATGTCTATACAGTAAAAGTCACACACCTGTTAGAAATAAGATGAGAAGGGCATGTCAGATGTGTGTGGGTTTGAGACAGGAGCTGACATGAGCTAACCCCATAAAGCTTTATGGGGAGAGATGGCCTCAAACCATATTGTCCTGGTGATAGGAGAACCTTAGGAGAAAGAGCTGCCATGAATAATATGACAGGATTTCTGTAGAAAAAAAAAAGCTTCCAATCTCCTGAACATAGAGTTTTTTAGTTTTTTTTATATTAATTACAGTTTATTCACTTTGTATCCCAGTGGTAGCCCCCTCCTTCCTCTCCTGTCAATCACACCCTCCCTCCCTCATCTCCTCCTCTCCAAGTCCATGGATAGGGGAGGTCCTCCTCCCTTTCCATTTGACCCTATTATTTTTATGTTTAAGACAAGCAGCAGAATTTTGTATCCAGATGATTTAGTCTGGCTTAGCCTACCTTCCCTGGGGCAGGCTTTAGGTATTGCAAGAAGGAGTAACGACAATGCCAAACTGCAGCATGACTTCAGCTTCTAAACTCTGTCCCAGAAAAGAGCTGTGATGGGCAGGGCCCGATTTATGAATGAGACAGACATCTGGGAGTCTTTGATATACCAGCAACAACTGCCCACAGTTTTGTTGAGACTATTCATCCCTTTAATCACAAATAGATTTTTTTTTCAAAAACTGGTAACATTTTGAAATCACTACCGTGAATTCCGTCCATAAAGCTTCCATGTAAGTTTCCTGCATTTAACAATGAAATTAACTCTCCCTCTGTTATGCTATTATAGTGCTTCAGGTCACAGCCCTAGCTCTGTGGTAGATTGCTTGCAGGGTGCTATGCTCCCATCCTCATTCCATTCTTTGGGGACTCAACTAAATCCCATGGAGTTCCCAGCATTCTTCCTTCTTCCATGCCTTTGTCAGCGGCATAAACCTAGTAACACACTTTAAGTGGAAACTCAGTGGCCACATCAGGCTGAAACTCAGGTAGGCAATCTCCCTTTTCTTCCAGTCCTCCATTATAATTCATGAATCTCATGTCTGGCCTTGTAGCAGCCTGCTTTCAGGGGCCCGTTCGCCTATACTAACTGACTTCTGCCAACCCTTGGAGCGGACCCAACTATACTTTCTGTGGACCCTCCCAGCACTCCCTCTATCACACCCTGATTCTTTCACATCAGAACATGATACTGAGGAACTCTCTACCCAAGACTCCAAGCGGGCACACCTGGTAGGTATTTCAGGGAAGTGAATCACAGTGTCCTCCCTCTTCCATTTTTACCTGTCTATTCTCAGCCTCTTGATAACAGTCAGCTCAAAAGTGCTCCTCCTCTCAGAACAACTTCAGTCTTTGCAGACTCCAACTCTTGTTGGAGCCCTTTCATACACATTTCTCCAAACAGTTTTTTTCCTTATGGCAACCTACTTGTAGGATCTTCTTTTCCTACCATACTTCTAACTTCTTGTGGACCCCTCTCTCTAGGTGTGAGCAGAATCCCCTTAGCTATTTCCTGAAGTCCTCCTCAGCCATTTCCTATAGCCTACTTCTATTCCTCTCTGCACCCACCGATCTGCAAAAGGACTTTCGAACAAGCAACCAACAGCCACCACATGCTCCTATGATCTACAGATGGCAACAGAACACAAGGACTATCATACCCAGGCAACAAAGAGAAGACTAGATATCATCACCTATAATGATAACCCAAGATGTCATCAAAACACAGTCATAAACAGCCAAGACACAGGAACCCTAATAAATTAGACTGAGAGAAATGCAATATAATGGGAACATAAGACAAAGACTGCAAAAGGGCTATCATTAATATGTCCAAGGACCTTAAAGAGAATATGTATAAATCCCTTAATGAACTCTGGGAAAACATAAAAAAAAACATTGGAAAAAAATAATGAAAACAATCACTGAAGAATAAGCAAAATAAGCTAAAACTGAAAACGAAAAATTTAGGAACTCAAACAAAAACCACCATCAAAGTGGTAAGCCACACCAACAGAGAACAGGCATGGAAGAGAAACTCAGGATTTTCTTCTGTTGACATATGGGATCAATATGTAGTGGTCGGATATGATTAGGATATTTTTTAGATTTTTTTTATATCTGTTGAGACTTGTTTTGTGTCCACATATGAGATAGGTTTTTGAAGACAGCTTCATGAGATGCTAAGAAAAAGGTATATTCTGTCCACCATCTTCGCACCTGTGGAGGCCTGCTGGGAATAGGACTTCTATGCAACAAATATGTCCTGAAGGCTGTGGTGCAAGGCCAGTTTTGCTGGCTACAAGCGAGGTCTCCAGAAACAAAGAGAGCACACACACAGCTCTTCTTAAAATTGAAGGTGTTTATGCCCGAGATGATACTGAATTCTACTTAGACAAGAGATGTGCTCATATGTATAAAGCAAAAAAAAAACAAAACAAAAAAAAAAAAAAAAAAAACAATACAGTGACTCCTGGAGGAAAACCAAACAAAACCAGAGTGATTTGGGGAAAAGTAACTCGGGCCCATGGAAATAGTGGCATGGTTCCTGCCAAATTTCAAAGCAACCTTCCTGACAAGGCATTGGACACAGCATCTCTGTGATGCTGTATCCTTCCTGGATTTACACTAATTAAATGTAAATAAATAAAAGTGGATTTGAAAAAAAAATGAAAGAGGTATATTCTTCTGTGTTTGAGTTAAATTTTCTATAAATGTCTTCTAGATGCATTTGATTTATGATGCCATTTAACTCTAGCATTTTTGTGTTTAGTTTTTGCCCGGATGACTTGTTTGTTGGTGAGAATGGGGTATTGAAGTCATCCACTATCACATTGTAGGGTGAACATGTGATTGTGGTTGTAGTAGTGTTTCTTTTATGAAATTTTTGAACAGGTACTAAGAACAACAATAACTGGGACCTATTTAAATTTAAAATCTTCTGTATAGCAAAGGACACTATGATTAGTACAAAACAACTAGCTGCAGAATGGCAGAAGAGTTTTTTTCAATTATGTATTTAGTAGAGAGCTAATATTTAAAATCTGTAAAAAACTTAAAAATGGACATCAAGAAAGCAAATAACCCAATTAAAAATGGCATATAGAATTAAATAGACAGTGTTCCAAAGATGAAACACAAATGGCTAAAAAACACTTAAAAATGCTCAACACCCTTAGTAATCAGAAAAATGAAAATAAAAAATATGTTGCTAATAAATTTATTTTTATTTTTTTCTCTTTTTGATTATTACAGTTCATTCACCATAACCCCCTCCCTCTTCCAGTCCAAATCCCACCCTCCATTCCTCTTCTCCTCCCATGCCTCTCCCCCAGTCCACTGATAGAGGAGGTCCTCCTCCCCTTCCATTTGACCCTACCCTATCAGGGCTCATAAGGACTGCCTGCATTGTCTTCCTCTGTGGCCTGGTACGGCTGCACTCCCCACAGAGGGAGGTGATCAAAGAACCAGCCACTGAATTCGTGAAAGAGACAGCCACTGTTCCCCTTACTAGAGAACTCCCTCTGACACTGAGCTCCCATGGGCTATATCTGAGTAAGGTTATCTCCATGCATGGTCCTTGGTTGGAGTATCAGTCTTTGCAATGAACCCTGGGCCCAGAATTTTTGGTTCTGTTGGTCTCCATAAGGGAATCCTATTGCCCCCAGATCTTTCTCATTTCCCTCTTCTTTCATAAGATTACTTGAACTCTAACCAAAGTTTGGCTATGAGCCTCAACATCTGCTTTGATACCCTGCTGGGTAGAGTCTTTCAGAGGCCCTCTGTGGTAGGCTCCTGTCCTGTTCCCTGTTTTCTCCCTCTTCCTATGTATGTCAGATTGCCTTTCTGAGTAAGGATTGATCATCTTACCCAGGGTCCTCCTTCTTGCTTAGCTTTGTAGGTGTACAGATTTTAGTATGTTTATCCTATATTATATATCTAATATTCACTTATAAGTGAATATATACCATGTGTGCCTTTCTGCTTCTTTGATACTTCACTCAGGATGATCTTTTCTAGTTCCCACCATTTGCCTACAAATTTCATGATATCCTTGTTTTTAATTGCTGAGTAGTATTCATTCTATTGGGTAAATGTACCACAATTTCTGTATCCACTCCAACGTTGAGGGATATCTGGGTTGTTTCCCGCTTCTAGTTATTATGAATAAAACTGCTAAAAATATGGTTGAGCAAATATTCTTGTTTGGTACAGGAGCATATTTTGGATATATGCCTAGGAGTGGTATGGCTGGATCTTGAGGAAGCGCTATTCCTAATTGTCTGAGAAAATTCCTGGTTGATTTGCAAAGTGGTTGTACAAGTTTACATTCCTACCAGCAGTGGAGGAGGGTTCCCCTTTCTCCACAACCTCTCCAGCATGTGTCACTTGAGTTTTTGATCTTAGCAGTTCTGATGGGTTTAAGGTGAAATCTCAGGGTCATTTTGATTTGCATTTCCCTGATGACTAATGAGGTTGAGCATTTCTTTAAGTGTTTCTCTGCTATTCGATATTCATCTATTGAGAATTCTCTGTTAAGTTCTGTTTCCCATTTTTTAATTGGATTACTTAATTTGTTGCTTTAATGTGTCTGGTTTTATGTTGAGGTTTGATTTACATGGACATTAGATTCTTCAGGGTGATAAATATGGATCTATTTGCATTTGTCTACATGTAGACATCCAGTCAGACCAGCACCATTTGTTGTAGATGCTGCCTTTTTTTCCATTGTATAGTTTTGGCTTCTTTGTCAAAAATTAAGTATCTGGAGGTGTGTGGGTATATTTCTGGGTCTTCTATTTGATTCCATTGATCCACCAGTCTGTTTCTCTGCCAGTACCATGCAGTTTTTATTACTATTGTTCTGTAGTATAGCTTGAAATTTGAGATTAGGGATGAAGATAACTCCACAAACTCTTCTCTTATACAGGATTTTTTTTTTTTTTTTTTTTTTTTTTTTTTTTTTTTTTAGGAATTCTGAGTTTTTTCTTTTCCCATGTTAAATTGAGAATTGTTCTTTCAAGGTCTGTAAAGAACTGTGTTGGTATTTTGATGGGAATTGCACAGAATATGTAGATTGCTTTTGGCAGGATGTTAATTTTCACTATGTTAATCCTTCTGATCCATGACCATGAGAGATCATTCCGTCTTCTGAAATCTTCTTCCATTTCTTTCCATAGATTTTAAGGTTTCAAACAGGTCTTTCACTTGCTTGGCTAGAGTTATTCCAAGGTACTTTATGTTATTATTGGCTATTGTAAAGGGTGCTGTTTACCTAATTTCTTTCTCAGCAATTTTGTCTTTCATATACAGGAGGGCTACTGATTTTTTTGAGTTAATTTTGTATCCAGCCACTTTGCTGAAGGCGTTGATCAGCTGAAGGAGTTCTCTGGTTGAATTTTTAGGGTCACTCCTATATACTCTCATATCATCTCTGAATAGTGATACTTTGACTTCTTCCTTTTCAATTTGTATTGCTTAAACTCGCTTAAACATAGGACTTCAAGTCCTATGTTGAGGAGATATGGAAAGATTGTACATCTTAGCCTTGTCCCTGATTTTGGTGGGAATGATTTATGTTTCCCTCCATTTAGCTTGATGTTGGCTATAGGCTTGCTATATATTGTCTTTACTATGTTTAAGTATGTGCCTACCATCCCTGATCTCTCCAACACTTTAAACATGAATGAGTGTTGGATTTTGTCAAATGCTTCTTCAGCATCTAAGGAGATGATCATGTGGTTTTTCTCTTTCAGTTTGTTTATATGGTTGGTTACATTAATGGATTTCCCTATACTGAACCTTCCCTGCATGCCTGAGATGAAGCATACTTGGTCATCGTGAATGATATATTATATATGTTCTTGGATTCAGTTTGCAAGTATTTTATTGATTTTTTTTTGCATCAATGTTCATATGAGAGATAGGTCTAAAGTATTCTTTTTGTTGTGTCTTTCAGGTATCAAGGTGACGGTAGTTTCATAGAATGAGTTTGGTAATGTTCCTTTTGTTTCTATTTTGTGGAATAGTTTGAAGAGAATTGGAATAAGCTCTTCTTTGAAGGTCTGGTAGAATTCTGTGCTTAGTTGAGTCCATTAATTTTCATAGATAATAGTGACCATTAAATATTAGTTACTTTTATTGTAGAGTTGGAGGTGATAGTGTGTTTGTGTGCTTGTTTGTTTGTTTGTTTTGTGAAGTTATCTATATCCTCTGTTTTCTTGGGTGTGATTGATTTCATTACATTGCAGTTTTCTTTCTAGTATCTTCTGTAGGGATGGTTTGCTGTGTAGATGTTATTTAAGTTTAGTTTTGTCATGGAATATTTTGTTTTCTCCATCTTGTTAATTGGAATCTTTGCTGTGTATAGTAATCTGGGTTGGCATCTATGGTCTCTTAGAGTCTGCATGACATCTTCCCAGTCCCTTCTGGCTTTCATAGTTTCTGTTGAGAAGTCCAGTGTGATTCTGATAAATCTAACTTTATATGTTACTGAGCCTTTTTCCCTTGTTGCTTTTAATATTTTTTCTTTGTTCTGTAGATTTAGTGTTTTGACTTTGATGTGATGTGAGGAGTTTCTTTTCTGGTCTAGTCTATTTGTTGTTGTGTAGGCCTCTTGTGTTTTAACAAACATTTCTTTCTTTAAATGGGGAAAATTTTCTTCTATGATTTTCTTGAAAATATTTCTGGACCTTGGAGCCTGGAATATTCTTTTTGGTCTATTCCTATTATTCTTAGTTTTTGTCTTTTCATGGCATCCTTGACTTCTTGGATGTTTTGTGTTTGAAACTTTTCTAATTTTATTTTTCTTTAAGAAATGTATCAATTTCTGCAATTGTATCTTCAGCGCCTGAGATTCTCTCTTCTATCTCTTGTTTTGTTTGTGATACTTACTTTTGTGGTTCTTGATCTTTTCTCTAAGTTCTCCAGCTCTAAGGTTTTCTCTGTTTGTCTTTTCTTTATTGATTCTAATTCTGATTTCACGTCTTTCTTCATCTATTTGATTGTGGATTCCTGTCTTTCCATGATGGCTTCTAATTTTTTGTTCATTTCCTCTTTTTATGCCTCTAATAACTGGATTAGCATAGATTTGAGATAATTTTCCACGAATTTGCATATCCACTGATTTTGGGGGTTGCTGGTGAAGCCATGATGTTCTGATTTTTGCTGGATGTGTTCTTACACTGACCTCTAGCCATCTGCTTCTCTGTAACCTTAGCTATTTGTTTCTGGAATCTGTACTTCATATTAGGTCAGTCTGTCTTCGGAGTCTGGAGAATTCTTCAGGAAGATGAGAAAGGTCTCCTGGTTTGAGAGTGGGTGTTGGAGTTTCAGCTCAAGCTAAGTGAGGAAGGTCACGGGTGCATGTGAGCACGTGAGGGTGTGTGTGTAGAAGTGTGCCTTGGAGGACTGTGTGCTAGTGCATGTAGATGCCTGGAAGGGTGGAACATAAGCGTAGGTGGGCATGCTGGGGAGTTTTGCATGTGCAGTGTGCATGCACATGTGCACTGAATGCCTCAGTGGTCCACAGGCCTGTTGTACTCTCCTTTGGGTATTCAGATATATCTGGGTTGCACCATTTTGGCTCCAGGTAGTGTTTGGTTGGCCTCCACTGGGAGACCCCAGACAGGGGCTTGAATGTTGAGAACACTATCTTAAAGATCCCCATGTTACCCACAGTGAGGGTGTATGTGAGAGGGATCCGATGTCTGGCTGCTAGCTGGATCCTGGATCTGGGGCTCTGAATGCACTCTCTTGAAAGTGCACTCACTCACTTGCAGGCCTATGTGGAAAGCTCAGATTTGGGCCTGCAAGGGCAAATGAAAGTCTAGCAGAGGTGTCAGTGTTGTTCACCGTTTGGCTGCTGTGCAGGGAGGCCATAGCTGGGGCTGCCTCTGCTTTTCTAGTCACAGAGTAAGCAGGCTTGTGCTTGATGCAGCAGCAGCCTGCTGCATCAGCCAGGCAGGGACTACAGTACTTAGGGCCTCCTCTGCTTTCTCAGTCACAGAGTTGAGAGGCCCATACTGCTGCTTCCATCATCCTAGTCATACTGAAGCCACCTCTGCCTTCTCAGTGACTGAGCTGGGGTGATCATTCTGAGGGCAGTGGCACCTGCTGCCACAGCAGTTGAGCAAAGCAATGAGGCCCATGCTTCGATACAAACTGTCATAGCTTACAGGTTGTTTCCTCTAGCCCAGGAAGCCTCAATATCAATGTTCTGGTTTCAGCCTTACCTCCACTCACAATTTTCAGTGTTTCAAATCTTCTGCCCCTTAGATATCGATACCATGCACACTCATTGCTACCATCTTGGAGGCCCCGAGAATTCATCTTATAACAGTTGGAACTGTCAATAAAAATAAAACAAATGGCATATCATGCTGGCAAGAATGTGGATTAAAGTGAACACTCATCCATTGCATGTGGGATGAAAACTTTTATAGCCACTATGGAAATCAATGTGACATTTCATCAGGAAGCAAGGAATAGATATACCTCAAGATCCAGCTATACCATTCTTTGGCCTATACCCAAAGGATGTACATTCTGCTATAGGGACACGTATTCATCCATGTTCATTCCTGCTCTATTCATAATAGCCAGAATATGGAAAACAGCCTATCTGTCCATTAACAGCTGAATAGAGAAAATGGAGTATATATACACAATGGAATATTACACAGCAGTTAAAAAATAAAGTAATTGATGTAGCTAGAAAAAAAAATCATCCTGAGTGAAGTAACTCAGACCCCAAAAGGCAAATATTGTATATATTCTCCCATATGTGAAGGTCAACTTTTAAGTCTTCCATAGGAATAGTGCTATCCATATAACCACAGAGGGTAAGTATAGATTAAGGACATGAGTGGTGGAAAAAAAGAATTGCTAGGTAAGGGAAATAGAGTGCATAGTTGTGGAAAGAGGAAGGGGTGTAAGAGAAAGATTTAACAAAATCAGGAAGAGAAGCAGGGATCATGAAGGGTATACTGTGAATGAGAGCTAACACAAAGGGCCATTTAAGAGAACATGGAAACATACTACAGCAGATTATTAAAACATAAACATATATGAAAGAAATCTAATTGAAATCACCAACAGATGAGATAAAATCCCACCTAGACCTCTCTTACCACCACGTAAGTCCGCCAGTGCCAGAAATGGGTTACATCTAGTTGAGCTGCTGGCCAGTGGAGGCCCCATGGAAAGCCCCAAAGAACTCAAACTATTGCAGAGCCTATTGGTTATTCTCCAGAAAGGGACGGAAAGGCTCCTACTGCTGAAGACGACATCGCCATAACTCATTGAACATGGCAAGCCAAGCTGATATCAGATTAGTGCTTTTACACTTAGTGACTAGGGTTCATGGTACTGGAGGGTGCTCTGCATGCTACTAGAAGAGAAAGCTAAACATCAACCTAGCTACAAACCCTTTTATTTACAATGATGACCTGTTTGCATGATATGCCAGTACAGTAACAGCACAAAAACTGCATGTAACTACCAACTGTCTGATTTGTATCTAAGAACCACTACTCCATGAGATGGAACCCATTCCCAACACTGTTCAGATGGCCAAGGACATGAGACTAGATAGGGCAAGGACCTAAGGAAATACCAAATACTACTGTTTTGCTAAAAAACAAACAAACAAACATAATATTAGCATTACTCATAATAATATTCTGCCATCCTCTATTGAGTGTGTCTTCATCAGCCATCATCAGTGAAGCTTTTTCCTACAAGAGATGAGAACTAATACAAAGACCCACAAGAGGGCAATTTGAGGAGTGAGAGACTTTGGAACACTCGTTTGTAAATGAGTCGTCTTTATCAAACCCCACTCTTTAGGCTCAGGGAATTATTATTATTATTATTATTATTATTATTTTATGTCTTTGCCTTGTACAGATTCATGTCCTCAGAGTCATTGTGAGAACACATTACTACCCTCTTGTGTCCCCAAAACACTTTTCTATTTTAGTTTCTTTCGTCTTTTTTTGTCGTTACTTACTGTGACTTTGACATTCAAACCACCAACTATGAATATAAAATTGTCTGCTTCCTCATTTCAATCTCTCAATTATTGGTTTGTGAAAAGGAAGAAAATATCTTTAAAGGTTAGAAGTAAAATTAATTAACTTCATAATTACTAGCCACTGATACTTATTTCAAATTAGTATTTGAAATACAACCATACTTTTGCATCATAAACTATGAACCACTCTAAAAAAACAGATCTTTTGCCATGGTAGTAACTGTTTGCCCTTAACTGTATTGAATCCAACTAAAGATTTTATGTATAAATTTTATTTCATAAAAATTTGATTTTGATATTATGAAGCATGTTTCTTATTTGATGTCTGGATATTCCAAATTAATAGTTTTGCCTTTGAATTTTATCACTTACTTCATTGTGACAGTTAATTTTTCTTGTCTGTTTAATCTGATGTGGAATCATCGAAGAGACACATCACTGAACATATCTGTGAGTATTTGAATTCTAGGTGCCTTTGGCTGCTGTCGATGCTCAAAACTAAACTCCCTTGATATGTCCCCACTGGAATTATTTCTTACCCATGGAAGGATTCCTCAAGCCTCCAGTATTAAAATCCTTCAGTTTAATTTGAACTGTAGTCATTCCATTCCAAGAAATGTCTTTAAATGTGTGCTTATTTTAATGCAGTATTGATCCAGTGGTTTAAGACTAAAATAATAATATATCTGAATCACCTACAAGCTGAATGAATTTCAGCGAGTTGCTCAGTGTTGCTCCAGCTGCTTCAGTGAGATGTATGCGTCGTGAAATTTGGGGAGTTTCCCAAGCACTTAAAAAAAATCTTTTTGATGTTATAAACATTTTAAAATATTATGGAAATTCTCTTAAATGAAAAAATTAACCTACAATTTCCTTTTCCTAAAAATAAAATTACACTGAAATATGGTAAGTAATTTGCATGCATATTTCAAGCATCAGGTATACTATAGCTATATGTAATTTTGGCAGTTAAATGTTTTAAATATAAGAAATAAATAGAACATTGTGATGTTAATGCTGTGCTTTGTTTTTCTTGGAACACAGTTACACAACCATAAATTATAATCTGTTTAGATAATACTCTGAGGCAGTGGTTCTCAACCTGTGGGTTATGACCCCTTTGGGGGTTGGGGTTGCATATCAGATATCCTGCATATCAAATATTTACATTATGATTCGTAACAGTAACAGCATTACAGTTAAAAGTAGCAACAAAATAGTTTTATGGTTGGGGTCACCACAATGATGAACTGTATTGAAGGGTCTCAGCATTAGAAGGTTGAGAATCACTGCTCTGGAGAGTTTTCTAGAGACATTTGAATGAACTGTAAGATTACTTCATCCTGATTCATCAAGTGAAGGAGAATTATAGATTCCTATATTAGATAAGATTAATAAGCAGTAAAAATCCTCTACCCTGTTGCTGATTTAAGCTTGATTCTGAGGAGAAAATGGTATTGCAAAATACCATTGAGTCGGTAAAAATGAGAGTATGAAGTAGCTCGTTTTCATCACATCTTTGGAACTTTTTATTCTCACACTATGTACATTCATCATCTTAGGAAAAGCAAAACGTGTGTATAAACACCCACATATATGCATTCATGTAGATACTAACAAATATGCGTGTGTATGAAAAATGAGTCTGTAACTTTGAAGGTCATCTAAGACACAAAACACATCCATGAGGAAAAACATCTTTCATCATAGTTTTACATTGGACCCCAAGTTTGTAAAATACTGATGAAGACAAAACTTAGCATTCTTTGACCAAATCATTAGTGTGTCTCACCTGGTCACACACTCTTCTTCAAAGTCTGCATTTGGATGCTTTGATAGACTCAACCTGAGTCTCCAAGGTAACAAAGCCCTGGCATTTTCAGCCTTCAACATCAGCCATGTTTAGACAGTAATGTTCTCTGACTTCTTCCAGAGTATTTTCATGTTTTTCTTTACTACTACTGTCTACAATTTATTCACTTTGTATAGCAGTTGTAGCCCTCTCCTTCATCTCCCCCTATTCACAGCCTCGCTCTCTTCCTCTCCTATCCCTCTTCCTGAGACCACTGAGAGGGGAAGTCCTCCTCCTAGCCTGTTAGGTCCCTTAGGACTGTCTGAATCCTCTTCCTGTGTGAGCTGGCTAGATCACCCCACCAGGGAGAAGTGATCAAGGGGCAGGCAACCGAGTTCATGTCAGAGCTTGTCTCTTTTCCTCTTACTAGGGAACCCACATGAAGACTAAGTTGCCCATGGGCTACATCTGAGCAATGGATCTAGGTCCTCTCTATGTATGGTCTTTAGATGATTCTTCAAACTCTGCAGTCCTCTTGGACCCTGATTTTTTTTTTTGGCTTTGTTTGACTCTTTGTGTGGCTCCTGTCCCCTCAGGGTCCTTTTATATCCCCCTTCTTCCATAAGACTCCTTGTGCTCTGTCCAAAGTTTGGCTATGAGTCTCTGAATCTTCTATCCCCTGCTGGTCTTTTAGAGCACATCTGTGGTAGGCTCCAGTCCTGTACCTTTTCTTCTACTGCTTCTGGTGTCTATCCTGTTTTCCCTTCCAAATGACATTTGAGCATCTTCCCTAGAGTCTTTCTTGTTGTTTAGCTTCTTTAGGTCTGTAGATTTTAATATGAGCCATTTGATTTTTAACTCCCAGGCAACAGTGGCCATAAGAATGATCAAGGTAGTCCTGATGAGACTTACTAGGCTAGGGTCTGTGAGTTAGGGAAGGAGGATAGGGAGGGAAAAGGAAGGAAAGGTGAGACCATGAGGGAGGGGGCTACAATCGGGATACAAAGTGAATAAATTATAAATAAAATAAAATAATTTTTAAATAGAAAAAAATAAATTAAATCACCTTTTAAAAAATGATATCATCTGACAAAGAGATAAGGTCAGGAATAAAGGGAGACAAAAAAAAGGCTTCATTTTGGTGGTGAAATACAGCAGATTATAAATCACAGCTGGGGTTGTCATTGGCTCTGGTTAGCATGGCTACTTCCTAACTACAGTGCTAACCTCTGCTGAGCTCATTAAATATAATTACACATCTAAGGCCTCCATGGGAGGAATCAGAAGGAAGACTTGCTTTACCTGTGATAGTTAACATGAAATTATACTTGCTTGTAATCAAGAAATGTGTTATTTTTTAAGTCTACAATTTCAATATGGAAAATATCAGATACTTTTAGTTATAACAAACTTTTAGTGTGATGCTGCCCATATTATATTTCAATATTTGCAATCTGGAGGAGTGAAAATGCATATAGTTTTTGTTGTTGTTGTTTCAATTTATTTATTTACTTTTCATCCCAATCATTGCCCCATCCTTCCTCTCCTCCCAGTCCCCATTCTCCCTACTATCTCCCCTCTTCTACCACTCAGGAAGTCCATGTCAGAGACAGTCTCTGTTTCCCTACTAATCCATTTCAGTAATTCAAGTTGCATCAGAACTGATTTTATGCTCTTTCACTGTGGTCTGGCAAGGCACCCACCAGGGGGAAGTGATTAAAAAGCATGCAACAGAGTAAAAGTCAGAAAGAGCCCATTCTCCCCTTATTAGTGGATCCACACGAAGACCGAGATAGATATGTATAGAGAGCCTTTGTCCAGTTCACCCGTGGTTGTTGGTTGGTGCTTAAGTCTACGCAAGCATCCCTGTGCCCAGGTTAGTTGGTTCTGTTAGTCTTTTTGTGGAGCTCATGTCCCCTCTGAGCCCTTCAATCCTTCTCCTAACCCCTCTTCCACAAAGCTCCAAGGCTCCTCCTGCTCTGGCTGTGAGTATCAGTATTTGTTTTCATCCATTCCTGGGAGGAGCCTCTCATAGGAAAGCTATACTAGAGTCCTGCTTGCAGGTATAACAGAGTATCCTTACTAGCGTCAGAGGAGAGGCTGCCTTTCTCCTATGAGGAGGGCTCATGTTGGGCCAGGCATAGGATGGACATTCCCTAAATCTCTGTTCTATCTTTACATATCTGTACATCTTGTAGGCAGGGTAAATTTGTATCAAAGTTGTTGTGAGTAGGTTGATATTTCCCTTCCTCTAAGAGGAGTCCTGTAGGGTTAAAGCATGGCCTCCTCAAACCCCTGCTACTTGGAGTCTCAGGTAGAGAATACAGGGATAAGTCTAGCTAAGATTCTAGCACATATTTTTTAAATTAATTTATTTTTATTAATTACAGTTTATTTACTTTGTACCCCAGCTATAGCCCCCTCCTTCTCTCTTGTCCTCCTAATCCCAACCTCCTTCCCTCATCTTCTCCCATGCCTCTCCCCAAGTCTACACACATGGTATATACTCACTTATAAGTGGATATTAAACATATAATATAGTATAATCATATTAAAAATCTGTACACCTAAGGAAGATGAGCAAGAAGGAGGACCCTGAGTAAGATGCTCAATCCTCACTAGGAGACCAACAGAACCAAGAAATCTGGGCCCAGGGGTCTTTTCTGAGACTGATACTCCAACCAGGAACCATTCATGGATATAAACCTAGAACTATGCACAGATGTAGCCCATGGCACCTCAGAGTCCAAGTGGATTCCCTAGTAATGGAAACAGAGACTGTCTCTGACATGGACTTACACAGATTTTTTTAATTGATCACAGATGACTTCTGATTTATCTTTGAAGAAGACTAATTTTTGTTTTCCAGAAACAAAAATGTATTGTCATGATCTTCTGATTATGCAGAAGTAGAGCCAAAGTTCTATTAAAAAGAAAAGAAAAGAAAAGAAAAAGCATTTGCATCAGGAAAGAGGTAAACCACTTTGCATAATAGCCTTAGCTTCCGTCTTCTTCCTTGGCAGAGTCTCTTTGTGTGTATTAGATCTACTCTGACTAAATGCTGAGCTAGTCTGTCGCTCTTAGAGTGTGGGAATGGCCTAGACTGCACAATTGTACTAAGTCTAGAAGCACTAGATACATAAGATAAGCAATAGTTGGTCAGACTGTCATCTCTCTCTCTCTCTCTCTCTCTCTATATATATATATATATATATATATGTCTATATCTATAACTATATATCACTTACACAATTATCACTTTACTTGTAGTCAACAACTTCCCCAGGTTTTTGTTTCTTGTTTGTATGTTTACTGGGAATGGGTCTCACTCTAAACTCTTGAGTTATATTAGAACTCTCAACTGCCTGAATCCTCTGGTTGTAATCCATACACCGCAATGTTTGGCTCAGGCTGTGTTCTGAGACACCATATGCAGGATTTTAGCACCATAGGCTGACTGTGCTCAAGCTGATCCAGAAACCCCTGTTACCAAAGCTGCAAGCAGGTCGTCAATACAACCTACCCATGCATCCCATGTGCACGTACATGAATCAGTATTTGCCTTCTCTGCTGCCCTCAAAGTACCTCTGTGCTAGGCAGGAGAATACTTCACCATTAGAATGCACAAGTGTTAATCCCTGGTATGTATAAGCATGTTCACTTATGTGACAAAAAGGAATTGACCTCGTAAAAGGACATTTTACTGTAAGAAACCTACGGAGAGCAAAGGGGGATAATAATTGATGTTGTTGGTCATGAATTAATTCCCCACCAATTCTGTTCTCTTGGATCTCATTGAGACTACACAGCTCCTGCTGGTTCTGGGGCCTCTCTCTCTCTCTCTCTCTCTCTCTCTCCACACACACACACAGACACACACACACATATATCCATCTAACTTAGAATCATTTCTTTGTTATTTCGCCCTCCTATGAGTGGTTCTCAAGTGCTACATTTGGTTCCTTAGTTGCCTGTAGTTCTTTGTCTAAGCATGAAATCCCATGAGTTTTCCCCATTACATGTTAGCATGTCTGTTGTTGTTATTTAGGTCTTGTTTAGGCAGCCTACTTGTTGGGGTATACCGGTGAAGTTTCTCTATCATTTTCGGAGACACAGTGTAGAAGTAGACTTCCTGGTTCTCTGTATCTTAAAATCTTCTGCCCACTGCTCTGTGGTGCTCCCTGTGGTGTGGAAGTTGTGTTATAGGTGAAACTGAGGCTGGCATCCCAGCCAGGATCACGTGTTCCTTGAAATTTTCATCATTTCCTTTTTCATATTTTATCTTTATTAAAGTGTGTGTGTCTGTCTGGGTATGTGCATGTGAGTACAGGTGCTGGCAGAGGACAGAGGCATAGAATCCCTTGGAGCTGAGTTAAGGGCAGGTGTGACACAGCTAGTGTGGATGCTGGGAACTGAATTTGCCTCATCTTCTTTCACAGTTCTTTCACAGTCCATGCTTTTACCCACTAAGCCATCTCTACACTGACCAATTTCTTCATTGTGAAAGTTCTCTCCTCTTTTTCAATTTGTTTTCTATTATTGTGCCAGGTTAATAGAACTTTCTATGACTGGCCATCATCTTCTTTAAAAATCCAAGGTACATTCATTTAGAAAAGAATACACATGGCAAAGTAATATTTTTAAAAAGCTGCACAGGGTATAAATTGGGGAAAGAGCCACATACTCAGCAAGCATGTATTCTTGTACTGATATGGAGCTAATGTGGCAGTGGATCACAGTTGTATAAATCAGATAAACGTTGTGTTGGCCTTGAAGGTTAACTGGAAAAGGCTGTCAAGGTGATAGCAGTATGGCCAGTTAATTGAGTTGTTACTGTAGAAAATGTGAAAGACTGCGTGAAGCATATGGAGTGAGAAGTTTCTCAGTGAAATCCATCGAAAGCTCTCTGGTGAGGGAAAGAAAAAGCTGAGTCTAAAGATGTGAAACAGTCCTGCAGATGTTATATTAAAATTCTACCATCTCCATTTGAGCAGCTGCTAATTTGCCTTTGACATAATAAATGTAGTCCTTCAAAACTCACATTCAAGTTATAGGTACTGCTGACAAGTACAATTACATGCAAGTTGTTACAATTCTTAGTTCCAACAAATGGGTACTGTCAGTGTTGCAAGTAAGTTTTGCTATAATTCAGATGGAGAGTTATTCTGTTTGCTGTGCAAAATTTATATTGAATGCTTGGCAAATGAATTTGCTCAGCATTAGTTCCACTCTGTAGAACTCACCAGGTTTCCCTGCAACATCAAAGGCTAAAGAATTGTAAATGAATGTCCTGGATACTAATAAGGCACATTAACCAAACTATATACACAATGGAGAATTCACTGCAAAACTCTGGTAATGGGACATGATAGCACAACTTCCATGGGGAGGACACTCATTTCCCCCAGTCATCAGAACTGGCTTTGTATTGTCCTGCTGCTGCATGGTTGGCAGGGGACATTTTAACACTCAGGTTGGGTTTAAGTTATCATCTCTGTCCCTTCCCTCATCCTTTTTTAGTCTTGTTTGTCTTATAAAAAAAATCTCATTCTAATGAAACACAAAGTTAACTTTCATGTGTGATCACTATATGAATTTCTTAAAACAGGCACTCTTGGAAATTAAACTAAAATAAAAAAGAGTGGATTAGCAAGCAATTCCCCTGCAGGTATCAAATCTTCAACAAGTCCTTCTTGCTTAAAAGAATGAGTGGTGAATTTCATGGATATGAACTATTTGGTGACAACTAAGGAAAACACGCTCATTCCACATATATCAGTCTTTTCTTAGAATATAGTAAATATAAGAGTTGTAACTAAATGTTTTATTACTATGTAAAAAGAAAGGAAAGAAGTAAGAAAAAAGAAAGAAGGAAGGAAAGAAAGAGAGAGAGAGAAAGAAAGAAAGAGAGAGAGAGAGAGAGAGAAAGAAAGAAAGGAAGAAAGAAAGAAAGAAAGAAAGAAAGAAAGAAAGAAAGAAAGAAAGAAAGAAGGAAGGAAGGAAATGAAGGAAGAAAGAAAGAAAATAAAGCGACCATTCACCCCTTTTGGATAATATGGGATTGTTGTGATCCACACAGTAATTATATAATATGTAGCTGGGCATGGTCATCTATGCCTGTAATCCCTTCAGTTGGGGAAACAGAGGCAGGCAGAGCTCAGTGAGTTCTAAGCCAGTGTGGTCTACAAAGCAAATCCAGGACAGCAAGACTATGTAGAGAAACCTGTCTCAAAAAGCAGGACAGTCTCCCCAAGCATGGGAGCTAAAATGTTATGCTCAGGATGCGAGGCTAAGCACTGCACTCAGGGTCAGCCGCTTTCGACCCAGAGAAGAGCATGTCTGATTGCATGCGGGTTGATGCCCCAAGTCCCGCCTCTGAGAAAAAGGTATTGGACGGGTCTGATGCTCTTTGGGTGGATGACACCTAAATGAACATCAGTACAAAGTCCCAATTTATTTCTAATATCAGAGATCAGACCTCTACTCTTGCCTGATGCGTCTAGAACAAAAAGGGGGAACTGTAGAGAGCTGCGTAATGCCGCGCCTGAAAGATGGAGCTGGTTTCTGCCTTCCACCTTCCCGATGGTGAGTGCTCTCTGTCACGAACAACTCCATATTTGGCTAAGGCTGAGGATCTGGCTTGCTTCCATGTATGTGGACCTATCTGCATTGCCCACGTGGCACACTGGGGTTGGCTACCCAGAGGCTATTTAAGCTGTGGGCTGGCTTTCCCCAGGGTCAGAAGATTGTTCAAGGTTCCTTAATAAACTGCATTAAAAAAAAAAAAAAACAGCAACAAAATAAAACTATGTGTATATATGACAGCAAGTTCCATTTACTGTGTGAAATAAACATGATCTAAGAAATAACATCTGACAACCAATTTCAAATGAGGTCTCTTGAATTACTCATATGGTTCAGTGAGTGTTGGCTAGCTATAGCTCCCAACATGACACTCTTGAACATAGTGTCTTTGACATTATGTCATTATCTCACAGCACATTAGAAGATAATAACTTCAAAGCAGCGCTGGGAAAGAAAGTTCAATTCTAAAATGCCCGTGTGTGTATATGTGTGTGTACATGTTTTATGCATATGTACATGTGTATTATATATAATTACTTGAAGTAGCTCATTCTTAGGAAATATTATAAGTTATGTTCATGCATCTAGAATTTCTATGCCTAATTTATATTTTTGTTAGTACTTTTTAAGATGAAATTTATGTGCTTTGACTCTAAAAACTGCTTTGAAATCCTCTTTTTTGTTGTTGTTGGCTTTTTTATTAAATTTTTATTTTCTTTTATTCATTACAGTGTATTCAACTTTGTGTCCCAGCTGTAGCCCCCACCCTTATTCCTCCCCAGTTCCACCCTCCCTCCCTCATCTCCTCTCATGCCCCTCTCCAAGTCCACTGATAGGGGAGGTCCTCCTCCCCTTCCATCTCACCCTAGCCCATCAGATCTCATCAGGATTGGCTGCATTGTTGAAATGCTCTTGACAAACTAAATTAAATTGGGAGTTCGTGATCTAAAAGACCACTGAGATTATAATATTTTCTTTGAGATTCTATCATGAGAGGCAGTATATATACTGAACATGTATTGTTCTATGAATACTAAAAGGCACAGTTTTAGCCATATGTATCTTGTGCTCACCTCCACAAATACAGGTGATTCACCCCTTGTGTTCACCACTGAATCTAATGCACGAAACCTATTATAATTTCAAATTTGAGGTTTCCATATGAAGTCAGTTGCTATTGCATTTTGAAGAAATGCATTTACCATTTCAAACTTCTTTATTGTGTCTTGGAAATTTTCTGTGCAGCATCAATACAAATTAACATTTCCCTAAGTAGGCATCTGCTTTGTTATCTTAACTGGTCTCTAGCATAAGCTAAATCCCTTTAAAGGTGCACACAAGTGACTAGTGATCACTTTGACATTCCGTATGCAATGCTGGCAATCATCTAGAAAGTGCTTATTACTGCAGACAGCCATTATACGCAGGCTCATTCTCACATAAAACTTTTTCCATCTTTTCAGCCATGCTTTCTGATTATAACTGTTCCTTCTAGGTAATGCTACCTAGTTATTGCCTACTATTCATCACTGGCTCATTCCATGACCTGTCATGAGTTATGGAGCTTTAAGGTCTAGAGACATGACATTTTGCATTGATGCTATAGACCTCTAATTTTGTTTCTACTTTAGGAAGTTTCTTTGAAAGCCCTCTTTTATCCATGCTTACACTCCAGTCTTTGACATCACTGGGGATTATATCAATGTTTGAAATGCTAAACCAGAGTACTGGGCTTTTGCAATAGTGTACAGAGTGCAATTTTACAATTATAAATAAAATTCTAAAGTGTAAAAAAGATGAAATTTCACAGCGCTAAACCACAACCTTGGAGGAGAGAACGCCATAGACTAGAGGAAGCAAATGTGTCATAAGATTAGGCCCGAGGTGAGAATGCCTCATCTGTACTTTCTTTTCAAGCTTCTGTCCTTGGGACGAAAATGCAGCCAAAGAAAGATTCAATTGCACATTGCACTTCCTTGGAGGAGAACAGATAGAAATGAAAATCAGTGGATGCAGTTTGTCCAGCAAGGCCTGGTTTTTATCTTTGTCCTTCCCCTGCCACCTGGATTTCATCAGAAGCAGAAAACGGATGTTTGGTACTGTATTTTACTCCTTTTACATCAGTATTTAGTTGCAAATAGTACCTCTCTTAAAACCTATCTTCTTTCTCTTTTATAAAAGAGATATAGAATTTATTTTCCTTTTAACCCTTCTGTTTCTTATCATAGAATCAGATTAAGCCTTCACATTTGTTTATTTATAAAATAGAAAAATGTTAAGATTCCTTTTATTTACCATGTTGATCCTGCAATTTTCCTTCATACTCCAAACCACCAGGAATTTTAATTGGTATGTGGTGTTCCCCGCCTCATTAATGGAATCTAAAAATTCTTTCATCTCTTTACCCGTTGACATCTCCTTGACTATGCCTGGGTTTAAATTGTGATGGTTTCCATAGCAATGGCCCCCACAGGAGCATAGGCAGTGGCACTATTAGGAGGTGTGGCTTTGTTAGAGTAGGTATATCCTTGTTAGAGGTAGTGTGTCACTGGGCTTTGAGGTCTCAGGAATCAATCCAGATCAGTATCTCATGCTTTCTTCCCACTGCCTACAGACCCAGATGGAGAATTCTCAGCAACCTCTTCAACACCATGTCTGGCTGCATGCTGCCATACTCCCTGCGATGAAAATAATGGACTAAAACTCCGAAAGTATAAGCCATTCCCTATTAAATGTTTTCCTTTATAAGAGTTGCCAAGGTCATGGTGTTCCTTCACAACAATAGAAATCCTAAGACATAATGGATTTTCTTTTTTGGCAACAATAGTTTAAAACAGTTTTAATTTGCTACTTTATGTTTCAAAAGGTATTTGCTGAAAGAAATAATAAGAATGACCACCCTAATTGCAAGGTTAGTGATTCAACAAGTAAACAGCAGCACAATCATTCAAATGGAAGACTGAGGATCACAGAGCCCAATAAAAATTATAATTAGAGAGTGGGGAAATGAACTTCTTGTAGCTCTTAAAAAAAAATCACTGTTGTCACATCTTTGTTCTCCTTTCCCAGAGGTCAGTGGCCAAAGGTATGAAGCAGTAACCCTGTAAACCAATGACTCAATTACTAGATGTACAAACTTGCATAGATTTCTGAACACCATGATGCAGTCCAGTTGCCTAATGCATAAGATGTGTACAGCAATATACTTCAACATGAGAATGAAATAACACGACGTACGTTTTATGCCCCGGCCATTAATTCAGGGTTGGGCTTTTGATCCCTAGTGAGATTAGTAGACTATTGTAAAATCCTAAATGTGGCTATTAATTCCATGTCACATTTGCGCTTGTACTGAGCCCAGTAAATCATGGTCTTCTATAAGGCTGTTTTTCTGTAAGGGAGAAATGGCAAAATCAGAATCAGCAGACTCACAAAGCAAAGAAAAGGCAGAAGATTAAAAAGCTTCTGGATGATTTCTCAGGTCTTGATTCCACTCCTTTCTGATCCCTGGCAGGTTCCCAATCTTGATTTCTTTAAGATACATCTGCTCACTGTCTTGTGAGGAATTCATTTCACTCTCATCCTGGTTTTATTCAGTAAGATCAGCACTTCGTTTCTGCTCTTGGAAAGCAATCATTGCTATACCTCTCTCACCATCTGCATTCTATCCTGCAGTTGCCTTAGCCCCTATTGTGCTATTGCGTGCCACTGAATATTTGCCCACTATTGAAAACACAGAAACAAAACTGGTTTTTGTCATTGTTTTACACATTCACGTTCATTTTATATCTTCTGTGTTTTAGGTTATTTCTTCTTCACTTGTTGCCTCTGTTGATTTCAAACAGGAGACTTCATTCAGTAGATGGCCCTGTTCCTGCCTTGAGTTCTCTTGATTTCCTTGGATGAGGAAACTTTATTCAGCTGTAAGCTGAAATAAACTCTTTTCTTTTCATGTTGTTTTTGGTCTTATTTTGAAATAACCATAGCAACAGAAAGCTAGCTAGGACACTGTGTATATGTGTGTGTGTGAATATATTTTCATCTGTCTGTGCACATACATGTGTGTATATGTGAAGGCCCAGGGATGATGGTAAGAATCATTACCCATTATATTTATATATTATTCGTTAAGTCAAGGTCTCTTCATCAAAGAGCTCACAAGTAGGTAATTAAATATATGAGTTGTTTCTTCTGTTGAATTAATTGGTACCTGCAATTTGTGTTTGCGGATGTACATATCTGTTTTGTGGAATTCATTAAATTTAATATCACATGATAATTCTGGTTTCTAATTTTCCAAAAGGGAGTGTTGATTCTTTCTATTCTTTTTCATAGTCCCTATATCCTGACATACATCTCTGTACATGGAAAATATTTAATAAAAGTTTAGACTAACACCACCCTTCCATCATGCTTTTTTTTATATCTGTAGTATAAATTTACTGAAGGTCATTGTTTATCATGAGTTTGTTGACAGTGTGTGTCTTAAAGGAAGTGTATTTTTTTAAGTCGGTATCTGGTGAAGGGACAGGAAAGTCAGCAGACATCATTCAGCAGCTGCCCATGTGGCATTCCACTGACAGCACCACATGTGTGATCTCGATGGTGGAGCAGGGCAGCATAGTGAGAAACCAGGCACAAGGGTTCCTTTATAAAGCACTAAAGAGCTAACATATTGCCAAATTTATGGAATGTAAATTAAGCCATTTGGTGGTATATTTATTCTTTTCAGGTCACTGGAAGAACACGGAGTGGATGTGGCTGTAATTTCGAAGATAATGCCTTAATGGGCAGGAAGAGTAATTTGGTCTTCTGCAGCATCTAGATAAGGTGATCTACTTTTAGCAGCACTGACCGATTCAAAATTAAAGAGCATGTTAAGTATTCTGAATTAATTGTTCTTAACTTTCATGATGGAATGCTCCGTATTCATTGGTGAAACTGAGTGGCTGCTCATCATTCCCTGATTCTGAAATTTCACTTCAAAGGTGCTAAAAAGGATTGTTTGGATAGATATGCTTTGTGCATGGAATGACTAACTGAAGATAATTGTGCAAATGTATATGTTCTTGTAAGTTCAAGTTTCAGAGTGAGACAGAGCTATTCCCGACCAAGGTTGCTTACTCCTCTTATTGCTTTGTATCTTAAAAAAATAAAAACAAAAATGTACACACATAAAAAATGTTGTT
Source organism: Meriones unguiculatus (assembly GCF_030254825.1). Lineage (NCBI taxonomy): Eukaryota > Metazoa > Chordata > Mammalia > Rodentia > Muridae > Meriones > Meriones unguiculatus. Next base: position 36,043,114 of record NC_083367.1, on the reverse strand, counting down.
GCTAAGTTCTTCATGCTTTTTTATTGACATTGAGGGCTGAAGTGAATGTCCTTTCATTTGGGTTGATGAACACATACTTTCAAGGGTTACGCCACGGTGAAAATTAATACTCAATTAGCATAATAGAAACTGCTGTTTCTTGAACAATGTTATAACTCCAAAAATGATTCTGTGTTAGATCTAAGACAACTTTGCTTATGATTGAAGTGGTTAGTGCACCCTGCTGTAAATAAAGCTTTTACAGTTTACTTCCCAACACATTTTAAATCTTAATTTATGAGTAACATATTTAAATGATTATATATTAATACATTAACTGCTAAAATTATTCCGTGACATACATGTTTTGCCTTGAAAGCATAACAAATTATGTTTGTAACATTTTACATACTTTTTTCAGAGAAGCCCATTAAAGTTGTGCGATAGCTATCTTTCAAAATTATCAATATCACTACACTGCCTGTGTAAGCTATATTCTTTTCTGAAGTAGAGACATTTTTCTTTTTTTTTTTTTGATGTACTTTACATGGTAAGCTGTTTTATAAACCTAGACACAAAGTAATTAATTGAATTTCAGTATTATTTTCATACATTTGGAAACGTACAGGTTGCATGTATGTGTTTGTGTGTTGTTGAGCATTTATTAATCAGCGGCAGCAATCACCAAAATACATAAAGGAAAAGAGAGACCACATTGGCATGCAAACCAACATGCCAGTTGTCAAGGCTTTTGTTTGATGGAGGGATGTCTGGATGGAATTGTCAGTCCTTCCTGGAAGCTTGTGCTTGATCTCTTATTTTGTCTCAGACTTAACATAATTTTCTACTGCTTCTGAGATGCGGACAAAAGATCAGAAAGAGGATAAATTTCAGGAAATAAGAAGACTCAGTATCTCAAGAATGCTAACACCTCTGATTTCTGCTCCCTACGACACAGAATTGGGCACCTCTTAAGATGATCAGAAATTTCTAGGACAAGGATGCATCTATATGCTCCCCTAACCAGTGTATTGCATAGATTACATAACTATGCTTCTTGGTACCAGTGACCTACCTCTCTTTCTAGTCTTTCTGTCTTCCTCATGCATGCCTGATTTTTTTTTTAATTCAGCTGGATTTCAATTGTAGAGAAGATTCTGTTGAAGCCTACAATGTGAGGAAGGACACAGACTGATAAGAAATTGTTGACTACCAACAAAAACTTTCAGGCACAATACATATCTTTTAATATCAACTCTTGAAAACACCCTTCTTTTAGCTAAAATGTTATCTGTTCTTTTATGAGATTTTACTAGTCTTTATAAAGAAATAGTATTGCACACAATTCTCAAATAAAAGAGACATGTATTTTGTTCTTTGTTATTAATTCCCACATGGTTTTCTTTCATTTTATCTTTGTCAGATTCTGCAATGTTAGGTAAATTGGTGAATGAATTCAAATATAAACATAACCTGTGGAAGTACAATAAATGAAAGAAAAGAAAAAATAAATGTAAAGCCAAAGGTATACAGAAATAATATGACATCTCTAAAAGAAAAATATGTATAACTGTTTTGCTATGATCCCTAAACTATTCATAACATCTAACTGCTATTAGAATGTTTTCTGCTCCCTCAGTTTTTGTTCTCTTTGCCCTCAGATGGAAACAAAGCTGTTTGTGGTTGTTTATCTTTATGATGTAACTTGAACTTTACTCTGAAAAATGCCTGATCAATTAGAAGCGTTCCTACTACATCATTCTAAAGCCTCTCACACATTTTACCATATATTAATGTGCTGCTCAGTTTTATTAACCCCCTCTCAGCAACCAGTGAATGCCATTTTCAGCTTCCTTAAGCTAAAACAGTAAATAATAGATCACTAAAATGTATTTTCCTAACTACTGTATGAGGATAAACTCAACACATATCCTTTCCTTTGATCTAATAACTCCAGAATTTGTCATTCATAGAAAATTTTTTCTCTTTTGTACTTCTTTTTTTTTTTTAAATTTCAGTTTATTTACTTTACATCCCAAGGGTGCCTTCTCTTCTCCTCTTCTCCTCCCAGTACTCTCCTCTTTTCCCCCTTTCTTCTCCCATTCTCCTTAGGAAAGCGGAGCGCCCCCCCCCCCCGCCGCCTCTCCGTGCATTAGCTCTTCTAACCACAAGTCACACTAGAACTAAGCACAGCCTCATCCCCCAAGGCCAGGCAATGCAGCTGTGCTAGGGGGAAGAGATCCCAAAGCAGCCAACAGAGTCCCTGTGAGAAGCAAAATCCCCTACCCCCACTCTCCAGGAGACCCACAGGAAGACCAAGCAGCCCATCCTCCATATATGTGCAGGGCACCCAGGTACAGGCTATGCACGGTCCATAGTTGACATCTCAATCTCTGTAATCCCCTATGGGTCTGGGTTACTTGTCTCTACTGGTCTTCCTCTGAGGTTCCTCTCCCCTCCAGGTTCTTCCAGCCTTCCTCCAACACTTACATAGTACTCCTAGAGCTCTGCCCCAAGTTTCAGCATCTGTCTCTAGCCACTCCTGGCTGGAACCTTCCAGAATGCAGTCAAGTCAGGCTCCTGTCTACATGCACAGCAGAGCATTATTAATAGTGTCAGGGCTGGCTCTTTACAGTGATGTGGGTCTCAGGTTGGGCCAATCATTGGTTGGACTTTCCCTCAATCTTTGTTCTCCCTTCAGCCCTACCCTTCTTGTGGGCAGGGTAATTTTTTGATCACAGGCTTTGTCTGTGGGTTGTTTTTCCCCTCTTCCACTAGTGCTGTCTCTCTGAGGTCGTCATCTCAGTCTTCATGACAGAGATGACCCTCTCCCCTGCATTAGGAGTCTCAGCTCTAGTCACACCCATATCCTCCCAGGAAGCCACCCTGTGGCAGGCCTCCAGCTTGACAAAGAGATGCCTACCTCAATTTCCCTTATACTCAGCCCTCTCACCTTCCACCCCCATTCTCCTCACATCTGATTTCTACCCTTGTTTCCCTCCCCAACAGGCAGAGGGGTGTGTCATGATATTTTGCTGTTAACGTATGTGAAGCTGTATTTTCTAAAGACACTATTTTCCATATATTGGAAGTTGTTTCCTGTATTTTCTTCAAACTAAATGCAGTGCTGAGGGGAAAAAAAAATGAGATTCATTAAAATAAGATTGGAAAGGGCATCTTCAAAATTTATAAATGCTGTTCAAACAGCCCAAGATCAAGGCAGAAAGTGAATGAAAAAAAAAAAGCCATCTTTACTTTGCAGGGAAATTCTTAAAGCTAAGAGTGGAGAAAGAAAGAAACAACCGTGGAAACAAATTACTCAACAATGAGAAAGTGTGGTATGCTTGCTGTGCTGATCTATGTTACATAATTCTCATTAACAAAGCTGCATTGCTGAAATGCTCCTTTCTGAAAAGCATGCTAAAGGACTAGGGTTTGAAGGGGGTGATGCCACCATCAGCTCTCACTATAATGTTATGGTGGAGTAGCACATGACGGTGACAAAAGTTGTCCATCTTTTTCTCCCCATCTTACCTACATATTTGCTTAAAATAACCCAAAAGTGCTTTTGGAAGTATTCTACCAGCTCACATTAAATTAAAATCCTACACTAATTACCTAATTCTGATTCATAGTGTAAGTAGAAGTAATCCTTGCTGAGAAAAAAAAAAGAAAAAGAAAAATAGAAACACTTCTTAGAAAAGTATTCCTCTGAAATCCTCAAACTTATGATAAGTTATATTGTTTTTTTATAAATAATAGATATAACAGAGAGTTTCACAGGGCTATGTTTTATATCAATACACAATATATGCTGAAGACATCTGAGTGAGAGCAAATCAATAGAAATGATATTTTGTAGACAATACCAGAGGTTCAAGAATCCATCTCTCAGTTGATTTACAATTTGAAAAAAAAACTATAATTAGATTATACGGAATTGCATTATACAAATATTACTTCCATATTACAATTTCATGGGTTTGAACTATGTTTTATGTATTTGTATATAATTTATCTCGGGAACATTGAAAAGGACTAGTTTGCATTTTCTGGTGGATGTTCAGCAATCTTTGGTTCTGCTGAAGCACAGAAATAAATGCCTAGCTGTAAGGTGGGACATGATCATCTCAGACACTGTTTTGGGTAACCTGTAGCCCATCATTGTGTGAGTGATGGAGACCCTGAAACTCAGCTTCACACAGAACTACTCTCAGTGGCACTATTGCTTACAATAAGGAAAGCACATTTTTACATTTAAACAAACCTATGCAAGTCCAAAAATGCATGGCTAAAACTCATTTGCCTGAAATGGATGCTGAGACTAATAGATAATGAAGACTAAGATTTTTTTTTGTTCATTATCAAAGAAACCTGTATGTCCTTAGACTTCCTGTGAGCCATTTTTTTTCATAAAATTTATAATGAATAAACCTGTAGTTTTGGACAATAAAAATCTTATAAGCAAGGGGTGTTAGGTGTTCCCATATACTCTTCTACTTCATCTATACTTTATAGTACTAGAGGACATTGTTGCCATCTGCACATGGATAGTAACACATTATTAATACTAGCCTATGGTTTAATCCTAGTTTCCTTGGTCTTGGTGTCTTTGTTCATAAAGCTAGTATTTGTTCCTCAGGTTCTTGCTCATGAGAGCTTGTTTTTGTTGTTAATTTGTTGTGTGTGTGTGTGTGTGTGTGTGTGTGTGTGTGTGTGTGGTGATGTGACCTTAACTAATTTAGTGTCTACTGATCAAGTTCATTGTAAGATTGCAATTTGTTTCTTCCCCTAATTGTTAGACTGGGGTTATTTTTTTTTTATTCTAACCATAGTTCCCTCTTCCTCCACTCCTTCAGGTTCCTCCCCACCTCTCCTTTCCCCCAAATCCACCCCCTCCCAGTTTCCTCTTCAGAAAAAAGCAGGTCCTCAAGAGATAATAGCTAGAAACAACAAAGCAAGAAACAATATGAGAAGAAAAAAACCTCATATGGAGGCTAAACAAGGCATGTCAATAGTAGTAAAAGAGTCCAAGAGTAGGCAAAAGAATCAGAGAAATACCTGTTTCCCTCTTAGGAGTTTCACAAAAACACCAAGCTAACAGCCATAACATGTATGCAGAGGGCCTGGGGAAGCCCGTGCTTGCTGTCACAGTATCTGTGAGCCCATGTGAACCCTGCTTTGGTGGGCCATGTTCTTCTGGTGTACTCCACCCCCTCTGACTCCTGCAATCTTTCTGTATCCTCTTCTGTGGGGTTCTCAGAGCTCTGAGGGCAGTTAGCCTATGGAGGATCTCTCTCCCCGCTTTCTAAAATTTCTATCTGTGTATCTCTAAACCTGCTCCCATCTGCTGTTGGAGAAAGCCTCTGTGATGACAGCTGGACAAGGCTCTAATCTATGAGTATAGTAGCAGAGTATCATTAGGAATTATTTCATTGTTTTGTTTGTTTGTTTGTTTTGCCACTTGTGTTGGGTTCTTACCCGAGTCTCTAGGCCATCCAGTGTCTGGTTCCTGGCCAATCAGGAAGTATAGGACATGGTCTTTCTCTTGTGGTGTGGGCCTCAAGTTAAACCAGACATCCATTGGCTACTCCCTCAACTTCTGAGACACCATTGCTCCAGCACATCTTCCAGGCAGAACAGATTGTTAGTGGAGGTTTTATGTTTTGTTTTATTTTGTTTTGTATGTTTGCTTGATTTTTGTGGATGGATTGGTAGTAAGATTTCTCTTTCAATAGTCTGAAAAGTACCTTCTTGCATCAAAGAGACTAAAATATAGAAGTGAAGGATCCATGCAGGCACCAGTTTGACCTCTCTGTTTAATGAGTTGTATGGATGTTGTCCTTGGCAATAGTGCCCTGTTGTCAGTTTGTGGAGAGTGACTAACTGTCCTAGAATCAGGCTGGGGTGTTAGGAACTGCTTTAGGTCCCTATAGGTCAACAACTCAACTTTATGTAACCCATTCCCAGCCCTGGGAGCCTTTCCTGGCTACAAAATATGGCTAGTACAGACTTTTCATCCTCCATTACTAGACATCCTCAATAGAGTCAACCTCATAGTTTCTACTGCACTAGAATTACATACCATCCCCCAAGTGGCCCCCAATTCCAACTGTCTCTTTCTTAACCCTCTTCCTCTGTTCCCCACCCCAATGGGCTTTTCTCCACAGAAGTAAATAGTCACCTCTCTCTCTCTCTCTCTCTCTCTCTCTCTCTCTCTCTCTCTCTCTCCACACACACACACACACACACACACACACACACAAATTCTTTGGAAGGAAGGCACTGTAACTATAGACAGTTCGTACTCATAACGTAGAGGAATTTTAATCCAGCAAAATGGCTATTCTGGCAAACAAATCACATCCAAAGACCTATGTCTGTTTGACCCAGCTAGAATACACACCCTTAATCCCTCTGGCTGGAATATAGATAGGACATGCCTTTATTCCCAATGTTGTCTATCTGAGAGACAAAATGAGGAATCAGAGATTTGACAGAATGAGTTAGAGATAGGATACCCTCTTATGAGAGAGAATGCTTAAGAGCAGTGCAGAGAGGAGAGCAAGACAGATGGTGCGGTACAGTGGAGAAAAGTACAGTATAGGAATGCAGTAAAGTCCACTGAGATAGAACAGTAGAGTTCGGTACAGTTCAGTTGAGTGCAATTCAGGTCATGCAGTTTAGTTCATGGAATTTGGAGACTGTTTTCCCAGGAAGAGCAATTCAGTTAGAAGCAGAAAGACACCAGTTTGAATCAGTCAGCTTGGAGAGGAATTTTGAGCCAAAAAAAGCTGAGTTGAACCAGGCAACCAGATATCAGAAAAAAAATTAGAAAGGATAAGCTAATTCAGCAGTAAGTCTCAGAAGCTGAAAGCATTCTATGCCTAGGTTAACAAATGGTGACTGGGAGATGGCCTTCAAGGTCCATGTTTGCAGAAGACTAGATTGTATGGTGGCTAGACACTTCCAGGCATAGGTGTAGGGGATACTTAAATAGACTATAAGTACAGTCCAGGACATATATTTGTAAAGCTTAAGTAAGGCTTTCATCTCATCTCTGCATCTGAGGAAAAAAAAGCAACATTAACATCACAAGATAGTGGGTTATGTTTCTGCACTGTTAGAATATCTAAATAATTTATTGATTATGCTATGTGGGAGATTGAGTTCTTTGTACAATTTATAAATTGATTCAGTTACATATTTATTGATCGTATGGCTTCATTAGCATCTCTCTGATATTCGAATTCTACTTCAGCATTACTGTCTGTTATTCACATTTATTCACAATCACCCAATGAGATCTCTTTTCGTTGTTTCCTGAGTCTCTTTAAAGAACTACATTAATTAAGACATCTTCATTTTCTTTACTTCAATATACTCCTGGATTTCTTTCTATTTCCTCTCTCACTTAAAATCAGCTCTGCGTTACCAAAGGAGCTTGCATCCCTTCTTCAGAAACTAAGATGCTGGCATTACATATGTTTATTGGTATTGGGGTATCCATTTCATTTTTATCCACTCTTCTACCAGAAGAGAAAATAAGTTTATAGGTTCTACTATGTGCATTCACATGTGTGTGTTTCTATATGTCTTTTTTAAATGCTGGGTTTCAACTCAAGGCTTTTGCATATACTCCGCCAGTGCTCTACCAATGAGCTATTCTCCTGTCATTATATGTCAGTACTCATATGATTATGAAATAAAATATTACATGTTATGGTCATGTGTAACTTTTCTTCATCATCATGTGAATCTTTCTGGACTACTACTTTTACCTCCTCACAAATAACCATTCCAATAATGAACCACTTGGTCCTATTGCCTGGCAACCATGAATCTAATAATTTAGTTATGTTATACATACGTAGACATATTAAAATGGTCACATGGGAAATAACTTTGCTCTTCTAATTTGTGTATGAAATGTTCTTCAGAGGCGCATGTGGTAAATCTTATGCCCCTAGATGGTAGCAGTATATGCACAGCTTTAGAGAATTGATTCTTGCCAGAGAAAGACGTGAGGTGAGATTATGGGAATGACTTGTCCCTGCTCCCTGTTTCTCTTTCTTTGCTTCCGTTCATCGTGATGTTACAGAGCTTCTCTACAACACATACCCAGCACTGTGAGGTTTTACGCAAGTATTTGGAGACAGAAAGCCTAACTGAACCCTCGGAAATTGTAAACCAAAACAAATTTCCTCTTAATATGTTAAGGTACCTGGTCACAGTGATGCAAAATTGACTAATAAATTTACTAATTGTAATGCATTCTAATCCTTGCTCTTTTCTAAGAAATAATCTTATATATTTGAAATAATGTAAGAGACCATTATCAAAATCTTAAAGCTCCAATATTCTATTGCTTCCAAATTTGCATATGCTTCATTTTTATGCTGTAAACTTCTACAGATTCTGACAAATGCCAAGTGTCATGCATACAAGAACTTAGTATTAAGACTAAGAGTTTCACTGGCATAAAATTATCTCATCTGTAATCATTCCCTTGTCCTGCAGAAACTCAGCGAGATAAACGGTTTTAACGTTTTTAGAACCTTGCATTTTTCAGGGCACAGTGTAACTGTGATGCTAAGGCACACGGCTTGCTCTGATGGACTGACCTCACTTTTTAGTGCACATGTTAGGCTCATCCATGTCTTGTCACATCTCCATAGTTAACCCTGTCTTCTTCCTCAGCAGCATGTCAAGTGAATCTGTCCAGTTATTTGCCCTATCATCTACCCAAAGGCACCTTGGTTGTTTTCAAATTTGGGTCACTGTGAATGACACCATCATAGAAATGATTTGTGAGTATGTCCCTAGAACTATGGACGCCATCCTGTGTTGTACTTAGCAGCTTCTATTTAACAAACATGCACATGAACTTGCTTTCCACAGCACTCAGATGCCACACGGCTCCCTTTTTGTTTTGTGTTCATTTCTCTATTAGACTTCCCTTACAGACGTTTATCCTAATTCAATACACTTATGGTTAAATGTTACTTACTGGTTTTCCTAATTTTTCACCACTGAAATGCGTGTTATGTTGGCCTTTTAGCATATTTCATCATATATGATACTAAAAAGCATCCAAACACTTCTAAGTTTTAACTTTTCTCTTATTAAATAGCTTATTCGTTGAGAAATATATAGTTGTATATTTATAGTAAAAATACATTAAAAGTATTTTTACAAACTAATTTCTTGAGAACAAGGAGATAAATAATATCTGCTTCATTGTATTAATTCTTCTCAAAATGAGTTTACTGTTTGTACACATTAAAGATGGACTTTGTACATCTTGGGTTTTACATAGATGGAATTGTATAACTGGTTACTTCAAATGACTTCTTTTGCCAAGTTTTAAACTCGGGAGAATGTCCATATTTCCACCTGTGGCAACCTGACCACTCACTCATTCTCGGTGCTATCTGATACTAGATTATGCCGCTAGCGTGGCTTCCTTTATGGTTACATCTCTTCTTTGTTTCCTCTATTAAGGTGCACCAGATTGAGACGATGTGCTCTTCACCCAACAGTGAGCCTTGAACGCCAACATTTGTATTCTCAGTAGTATAGACTGAAGACTATATCCAATTGCTCATCAGAAGTGTTCTGCCTAGCTTCCTATGTTTTGTTAGTTCAGTGCAGGTTTCTGCAAACCACTGTATGAAGGCTGAAGATGGTTGTCCAGCCTCCCACCTCAAGTTTTACCGGTCTTTTTTAAATTTTTATTTTTTATATTAATTACAGTTTATTCACTTTGTATTACAGCTGTAGCCCCCTCTCTCATTCCCTCCCAATCTCACCTTCCCTCCCTCATCTCCTCCCATGGCCCTCTACACGTCCACTGATAGGGGAGGTCCTCCTCCCCTTCCATCTGACCCTAGCATATCAGGTCTCATCAGGACTGGCTGCATTGTCTTCCTCTGTGGCCTGGCAAGGCTGCTCTCCCCTCATGGGGAGGTGATAAAAAAGCCAGCCACTGGGCTCATGTCAGAGACAGTCCCTCTTCCTCTTACTAGGGCACCCACTTGGATACTGAGCTGCCATGGGCTACATCTGTGCAGGGGTTCTAGATTATATCCATGGTGCTTGGTTGGAGTATTAGTCCCAGAAAAGATGCCTGTGCCCAGATTTTTTGGTTCTTTTGCTCTCCTTGTAGAGCTCCTGTCCTCTCCAGGTCTTTCTTACTATCTCCCCCGAGATAATAAGTTCTACTGTTCTTATATCCATAATCTCTTTTTCTTTTTTCTACTTTAGCCTCACAAATTGACACAGCACTTGCTGGTTTCTTGGTATTACTATTTTCTAGTAATAGTACCTACATGGATTATCTGCTAGGCTAGGTCCCATAGCTAAGCATGTGGTCTAAGGGAAGAAGACCTGAAGAATTTATCCATTTTCTGTAGTTCCTTTTCTCATTGGGATTTTTGTTTGTTGAGCAGTGCTTTGTTTTGGGACTCTTTTATTTTGGAATAAGTTGACAGTAGTAATGGTAGGTGATTTATCCGTGTGTGTGTGTGTGTGTGTGTGTGTGTGTGTGTTGGATCTCTTTCAGTGTTTTTTAATGTTGCTATATTGTTATTGTTCATTAGTATTTATTAGCATTGTTGCTGCTTATTAGTATTTCAAGTAAGATTTTTTAAAAATCTTATAAGCTTAGGCATACACTTAAATATGCCAGCTGTGGTGGTCCACATCACATAATGGAAGCACTCGTGTTTTAGAGGCAGGATTTCAACGGTCGAAGGTCATCCTTGCCTACACAATCAGTTTAGAGCCAAAACCAAAATAAAAACAACGCACAAATTAAACTGGATAAAACATACTGCATAGACTCTTTTCAAAAGTAAGCATATATTTCATAATAACAACCCAAAAGAAGAATAATGAAATGCTAACAGCATTGTGATTTCAGACATTTATCACAAACCATTTGCAAACGTCAATTTTTCATACAGTCTTTATACTGGAGAACCAGGTTTCCCATATTTTAACATTTTTAAAACTTTATTGTTTTTATTATGATGTCCTTTCTTTTCTTTTTAACTTTCTATTGATTCTTTCACATTATGCAGCCCAATCCCACTCATCTCCCTGTCTCTTTTTACCCATCCTCCATCCTTGCAATTTCCTCCCCCAAAATAAAATAAATTAAAATAAGATAGAATTTATTTAAAAAAAAAAAAACATGTTATGGAAGCTGTAGTGTGTCACAGTGTTTCACACAGTACACTCTTTTGTTCACATATCTTTACCTGCAAATGTTAATTGTAATGAATCATTTGTCTGGTTCTAAGCCTCTGGCTTCTGCTACACTCCTCTCAATACTGGGTCCTCACCTGGACTCTTCTTGGATATCTTCTTGGATCAGTCTGCAGGATATCTGCTGGATCAATCATTTCATGGGCTCCAGCAAATCAAAGGCAGGGTGGATGTTGGAGTGGTACAACTCAACACCCTGGATTGGGCCTGGGAGATAGTGGAGTTCGCCAGCCTGACTGCTCTCCTGAGCTCCTTCCAGCCTGACTGCTCTCCTGCGCTCCTTCCACCAGGACTGACTCTCTACACTACCCTGATTAGCTCACTCAATGGTGAAGCAACAGCCAGCAAGGGGCAAAGTCAGCTCCCGTGCTTTCATGTCCTGAGGACCAGCTCATCTATGCTTTCACCACCTGGGCCAGCTCTACTGTGCTGCCCAGTCAAGGTACAGTGCCTGATCTCCTGAGTGTTGCAGCTGGTAAGGGACGGGGCCAGCTCTCTGAAGCTCATGCCTTCACACTCACACCCTTGTCTCCAGGATCAGCTCTACTGTGCTGTCCAGGTATGGTGCAGAGTCATATATCCTGTTCTTATGACCTTAGGGCCAGCCCTCCTGCCGGCTGCAGATCCAAGGGTCAAGTGGAGGTGAGCACATCTCTCCCTCACTCGTGTCACCCTAGGACAGACTAGGGTCAGGGCCACCTCTCCCTCTCTAATGATCTCAGGGACAGCTCATCTCTCCCAGCTCAAATCATCTCATCAGAGCCAGCTCTACTGGGTTGCACAGGTGAAGGACTGAGCCAGCTCTCCTGAGCGTGGAGGCCATCAAGTGTTGTGGCCAGCTCAGTACAGTGCCTCAGATACAGTCTAGACCAGGGACATCTACATGGGCCTTGGTGGTTACATGGGCCTGGGAAATCAACGCAGACCCCAGCTGCCATAGGACCATGAATTCAGACATGGCCCTGGCAGCAGCATGGACTGGGATGTCTTCATGGCCTCAGGTGGCAGTGCAGGTCACTCAGATCAGCATGTCCCCAAGAGGCAGCAGTACAGCCCTCAGATATCCATGTGGTCCTAGGTGGCAGTCCAAACCACAGATACCCATTCTGCTTGGTGGTAACTCTGGCCACAGATATCAACACAGACCTCATCTCTGCAGCAGGACCACAGACCTCGGCATAGCTCTTGGTGGCAGCCCAGGAAAGGTCATCACTATGGCTGTTCCTCACCACTACTGAGTTTCCATTTCAACCTTTCACCATACTGTACAAACCTCTAAGTCTGGCATTCTCCTCCATCTCTTTACCATATACTGCATACCCCAACTTTTCCATCTCTCCATCCCACATTAGTCTATTGCAGTGGTGTCTGAGACAGACGCTTGTGTATCTTTTTTCTGGTTGCCTCAGAAGAAAAGCCAGGCAGGCCTGGGGCCTTATGATGTTCTTTCATTTATTAATGTGACAAATTTTGTTTTCTTAAATTCTAAACCACCTGCAATGCCTTAGAATAAGAATTATGACACTTGTTTGTGATATATTGTCTCAACTGAATTTGAGTGTGATTTAAGTAATTTTTGCATCTATGTTCATGAGGTTATTTATTATATCACTGCATGGTGCAATTTTTACATTTTATGACAATATTTTGCTATTTGTTTTTTATTCTTGAACCTGTGCCATGATCCTTTTGCCATTTCTTTATCTTGTTTGGTTCACCACATATTCAATTATTATTGCATTTTGTTGCAATGAACACTATTGTTTTTTTTTTTCCATTTCAGGTTTTAAGACAGTTATTGTAGAACTTGAGAATGTTCAATCTTTAATGGGGCATATGTATCATTTCTCCAACTCAGAGACACATGGATCATTATGGAAAACGAAGCAGAAGGAATGTAAGGGCTAAAGGCAATGGATGCCAAGGACAAGTATTTTTCTGAACACAGAAGAACAATTGCATTTATAAGCTTACTTGGAATGTGACCACATGCACAAGACCTAAGAATGTTCAAGTCTGACCAAATCCCAGCATGAAAAGGGAAGGTGGACATGAAGTACCCCGCTGAAGAGCTTTTACGGCAGCTCATAGCTGCTGAAAGGAGATCATTCTTTTTAAGAGTACAACCCCTCAGGAGTCAAGCATGCTGGAGTGGAGGGCTCACATCTAAGTTTATGTGACCAGTGTAAACTGGACTGCATGGACACACACACAAAGTTAGATCAATAAAGAAGAAACTTGTACATAAGAGGACTTGGGGGAAGAGCTATCTATCATCTAAACACATTGTCTGGAATTCTCAATGATGTAAACAAACATTTAAAAATAAAACAGTTACTGTAGGATTTAGGACATATATCAATTTCTCCTTCCCCAGAATACTCTTCTGTCTCCTCTTAGAGTAGTTCTCTTGATAATCACTTCTTACAGAATGTTATTTAAGAACATTTGCTTACTTGGAGTGTGCTGCGGGGCTGGAGGAGCTCTGTGGCAGTCAGCGCACACCTGAGATGCATTTGGTTCTATCCTTCTACCCTGTGAGTACCAGGGTGAAGTTGAGGTTCTATCTCTGGCAGTGTTCTCTTCCAAAGCCATCTTGCTGCATATAGTTCTTCCCGTTTATATGCTTGCAACAATTTTCAGATTGGCAGATAGGCAGATATTTTCAGCTGGTTAGGGTTGTATTTCTTTCTGAAGAGATAGAATCTATGCTTTATAGCATTGATGTCCTGGTACAGATAATATATTTTTATTTTCAGATGCTTTAAAGATTTACTGTGATGCTGGGATGCAGTCATTTTTTTTTTCTAAAGCTACTAGACTGGGCTATGTTAGTATCCCCCTTGGTTTTCAGCGGAGTGTAAATGCTTGGAGTATACCTTCTGGCTGCTTTTGCTCTCCTTCCAGCTTTGAGGAGTCCATCTAGATATGAAACCTTTTCACTGTACCCATTATTTTCTTTTTATTTTACCTGTAACTCCCCAACAGGCACCCTTATTTGTGCTTTAGTTTGTATAGTTTTTGTTTTTGTTTCTGTTTTTCTGGCCTCTCTTAAATCTCACCAATGCTGTCTCCAGGTGACTAATCTCTTATTGTGTATATTGCTTTCTATATTTTTATTCCTGAGTTTTTAAGTTCTACCTTTTTCCATTTCAATCTTTTCTCAGATCCACACATTTGATACAAATTGAATGCCTTTGCATCTTTTTAATTTTTTCCTCAAAAATCCTCATCAGTTATTTTAAAGCCGTTCTGAACACACTCTAATGCCTGAAACACAGTGAATTCTCCCTTCCTGGGAATAAGTTATGTTTTCTACCTCTATACAAATATAACACTTTGCTGTTTAATAGTGTGAAACTGTGCTTGAAAATAGTAGATGTTCATTTAAACAAACCATCCATGTGTGATGACTGACCTAGAATGAGGTCACTTCCTTTATCCAATTGAAAACGTGGTTGTGGCTCCACTTCTGTTCCCATCATAATAATTACCATCCCTAGAGCAAAATGGCAAATATATGAAATGGGAGTCTGGTTCTTGTAGATACTCATCCACTGGTATTTATCTAATCCAATTTCCTTTCTATTGATCACATCAGAGCAGAAATTTACTTCCTAACTCACCGTTTTACTCATGGGACTCTTGTTGTTCAAGAATGATTTCAGTGTTACAAGCTGAAAGGTGATCTAGCACAAGATCAGCAATACGCCTCTAGGACACATGCCAAATAAGCTCTATATCTTAGTGCATGTTTACCTATGTCTGTTGCTACTTTTGTACAATAGTCAGAAATTGGAATGGCTCAAGACACACATAAACTGGTGGACTGATGATAAAAATGTGGTAGGTTAACAAAACTGAATGTGATTCAGTTATTAAGAAAAAAATTATCAAATTTGCAGATATGTGGCAGGGCTGAAAGCAGACATTCTGAGTGAGGTAATCCAAACCCCAAAAGATAAATATTGTGTATTTTTTATTATATTTGGATGTTAGCATTTAAGCTTTAAATATGTGTTTTGATTACAATAACCATCGAGGTTAGGTAGCTAGTACGGGACAATGAGGCAGAAAAGGATCTTCCAAGGAAAGAGAAATACAAGTATAATATTATAAAGAGATAAAGGGAAATGAGGAACAAGACAAGTAGGTGGGGAGGGGATGAAAAGACAGGGAAACAGAAGAACTATTGGGAGGGACAACTAACACTAAAAGCCATAGGAAAAGCTATATGCATCCCTGTGTCGATGTCTGTGTATGTGTTTGTATATAAGTGTCTGTGTGTGTGTGTTAGTATGTATGCTTGTATTTATGAGTGCTTTGTGTATGGGTGTTTATTAATGTGTATGAGAATGTCCGTGTGTGTGTGTGTATCTCTATGTACGTGTGTATGGACGTCTCTGTGTACCTGTGTGTCTGTGTGTCTGTCTATATGTATGTGTGTAGGTATGTATTTTTTTTGTTTGTATGTATTCGTGTATATGTATGTCTTTTTGTGCATGTGTGTATATATGTATATGTTGTATATATGTGTATGTGTTTATGTGTGTGTCTGAGTATGTGTATATGTGTCTGTGTGTATATGTGTGTCTGTGTGTATGAGTGTGTGTCTTTGTGTGTATGAATGTGTTTATGTATGCATATTCACGTGTGTATGTGAGTGTGTGTATGTCTGTGTATGTGTGTGTGTGCATGTGTGTATTGTATAGGTATGTGTGTTCATGTGTGTGTCTCTGTGTCTGTGTGTGTTTATGCATGTGTGTTTAGGTGTGTGTCTGAGTCTGTGTCTGTGTGTATATGTGTGTATGGATGTGTGTCTCTATGTCTGTGTGTGTATCTGAGAGGATGGATGTGTGCTCCACAGATGTGCATGTGGATGTGCTCATCCAGGAGTACAAGCAGAAATTCCAGAAGGAAACATCAGGGGTCTTCCTCTGTCGCTCTCCAGCCTACCATCTTACTGCAGTCAGTTCTCTTGCTGAACCTGGACCTTGATGCTTGGCTAGACATATCCCTTTGCCTTTACTCCCAATGCTGTCATTGCAGACCTGCCCCCGTTCTGCCCACCCACCTACGTGCTGGGGATCTAACTCAGGTCCTTATGGCTGAACAGGGAACACCTCAGCCACTGAAGTGTCTTTCCAAATATTTTTTAAAATAAATGAATGAAATTCATTTTAGATGAATAACTCTAAGTATTTCAAATTTTAATTTCCATGGATGATTTTCCCAGTAAAATCTACATCTAATGGTCATTAATGTCTCTTATAATGGAGGCTTTATTGCATATGTGACACTGAAAACTGACTTTTACTTATGTATTACCTCTTATAATAGATTGGAAAACTTGTTTCTGAAGCTGAAATGGAGCTGTATCATTATTATATTAATTTATTAGATGGTATTTCAGTTTATAACATCAGCTAGGAAACTTTTGCGTTCTTCAAAGCTATCAGTAATTACTATAAAATCTATGGTAGTTAATTTTTTATTCCCTCCAATAATATTTAATATAATGCCCATCTCTGACCTCATGAGCTTTGTAAGTGAAAACATTTGGCAAACTGCACATATGTATGTAGCTATTAAATGTTATGGCTATATTTAAATTATGATGGATTACAAGCTCAGTTTCCATATAAATTAAATCTGTACAGATGATAATCATGTCTATGTAACAGCTTTCCTTAATATATCATTGCATTTTCACATATAATCTCCCTATAAGCAAAGCACTCAGTACAAAATTTGCATCTGTTTAAAGCATTGTTCATTTAAAACCTTGACACTTGCAAGTAGTTCATGAGAACAGAGAGACTAAGCAGGGAACTGATGATTTACACTCAATTTCCAGACATTTGAAGTCAAATTTCCCATAGCATTAATTACACTAGAGATTAAAACTCCATAATAAAACATATTGATATGTAGTTCAACTGTGAAAACATGTTGAATGTGACAGGAAAGTAACTTAATGCTATGAATTTTGTGGTGGGCTATGATCCCTGCATCAATTGTAATACTAAGTATGATAGGTGCTATGGTGCAAATAGCTAACCACCAAATGAGAGTTAGTATTTAAAATTTAATGATTGACTTACAGCTTCTTAAGTGAGAATGACTATGCATTGAGACTTCAAGGAACTGTGAATCTAATTGCTTTTTATTAATAGATTGTTAATTCATTAAGTGACCATATTAAAATATATAATTGAATATCCTTCTGAGTTTGTTTAAAGATATTAATTTTCGTTGTGTATTAAAATATGTTAGTGAATTTTTGGTTGTTTGCTTTTGTTTTTCAAGACAGGATTTCTCTGTGTAGCCCTGGGACTCACTCTGGGACTTACTCTGTAGACCAGGATGACTATGATATCAGAGATCTACCTTCCTCTGCCTCATAAGGGCCGGGATGACAGGTGTGCGTAAACACAACTTAGCCTGTTAGTGTATTTTTATAAAGGGGGGATAAAACTTTTTTTTTTCTGGTATACATATACAATTTACGAACAAACCACACAATTCCCAACTATTGAATAATGAAAATCATTTGTTAGACTAAACTGAGTTTCCTTCTGATTTTATTTCTGCTAGTGGTGAGTAAATCTTCCACTTTGCCTTTAGGGTTTGAGAAATTCAGTCAAAGTTCATCTAAAGGAACAACATGCCCTTGGCAGAAACCATTATTCTAGAGGAGAAGCTGTGCAACAGCAATCGGTGATGCACTTCACTGACAGGCTGATTCTGATCTAGAGGTAGGATTCCTAGAGCATCCCTCGATGTCAAGGAAAAGCACCAAGATATTAATCTTCCAGAGTGTGACAAATAAACATACGATAGTCAAAAATGTGAGATTGGAGCTAAATAAGTTGGAATCAGACATATTAACAGATTAAAACCTATGTAGTTTAAAATTATGATAAAGTGGTTGGCTCTGCAGGTCAGAGCACTTTCTGCTTTCCAAGGGTCCTGAGTTTGGGTCCCAAAATGAATATTCTATTGAATGTTTTGGAGGTATCTTCTATTTTTTAGATATCTTCATTTCATAATAAAAAAACATGCAATAGTAGTTCTTAAGTGTATTGTATTAGTCAACTTAGAGGAAAACTATTCATGTAAGGAAAAAAAATAAACTATCCTTTTAATGATTTATTGATTTTTTTCTGAGTTTCACATGATGCACCCCAATCCTCCTCACCTCACTATCTTCTAGGGTTTCTGTGACACCATCAATATTGGATCCTGACTGGGTCTCCATCAGGTTATTGCGTTGTTGCCCTGTATCATGAGGATCCTGCAGCTTTGGATCAACAGGAATGGCTCTTTCACACATCCCAACCAATTGCAAATGATATAGATTATGGGTTGGCAAATTCACAGTTCTGGATCAGGGCCTTGGTGGTAGCTGAACTGGTCAGCAAGCAAGCTCTCCCTTATCTGAACCATCATGGTGAGCTCTCCAGCACTGCTCTAGATAGATCACCCTATGCCACCACTGGCAGGAGGCAGGGTCAGCTCTTTTGCTTTCATGCGCTGGAGCTAGCTCACCTGCATAAATGCCTTCAGAGTCAGCTCCACTGTGCTGCCCACTAAAGTACAGGAGCTATTCTCCTAAATGTTGCAACAGGTGAGAGGCTGGGCCAGTTCTCCCATGCTCACACCCTCAAGGGCTGGCTCACCTGTGCCTTTGCCATCAGGGCCAGTTAAATTATTTTTATAGTAATGTTTCCTATGTTAGGCCAATATCCTGTAAAACCAAAGGCAAAGATGTAAATACAATATAAGCAAAACTGATGGCTCAGTCAGTAAAATAGTTTCCTCCTAAATATGGGAACTTAAATTTCAAGCCCCAGGAGCAACATAAAAAAAAATGCATGTGGCAAGGCTGCCCACTCTCCCCATATCTCTTCAACATAGTACTTGAAGTCCTAGCTAGAGCAATAAGACAAGTAAGGGAGATCAAGGGGATACAAATCGGAAAGGAAGAAGTCGAAGTTTCACTATTCGCAGATATGTTAGTATACTTGAGTGACCCCAAAACCTCAACTAGAGAACTCCTTCAGCTGATAAACACCTTCAGCAAAGTGGCTGGATAGAAAATTAACTCAAAAGCAAAACAAAACAAAAACAAACAAACAAAAAAAAAAACAGAAGCCCTCTTGTATACCCAAGACAAAAGGGTCGAGAAAGAAATCAGGGAAACAACACCCTTCACAATAGCTACTAATAACATAAAATACCTTGGAGTGACTCTAACCAAGCAGGTGAAAAACCTGTTTGAAAACAACATCAAGTCTCTAAAGAAAGAAATCAAAGAAGACAAAAAAGATGGAAAGATCTCCCATGCTCATGAATTACATAGTGAAAATGGCCATTCAGCCAAAAGCAATTTACAGAATCAATGCAATTCCCATCAAAATATGAACATAATCCTTTACAGACCATGAAAGAAAAATTCTCAACTTCATATGGAGAAACAAAAAACCCAAAATTTCCAAAATGATACTGTACAACAACAGATCCTCTTGAGGTATCTCCATCCGAGATCTCAAGTTGTACTACAGAGCAATAGTAATAAAAACTGCATGGTATTTGAATAGAAACAGAAAGGAAGACCAATGAAACTGAATAGAAGACCCAGAAATAAACCCACACACCTATGAATACTTGATTTTTTACAAAGAAGCAAAAACCATTCAGTGGAGAAAAGACAGCATCTTCAACAAATGGTGCTGGTCCAACTGGATGACTACATGCAGAAAAGTGAAAATAGATTCATATTCATCACCCTGCACAAAACTAAAGTCTAAGTGGATCAAAGACCTCAACATAAAACCAGATACACTGAATCGGTTAGAAGAAAAAGTGGGGAAGAGCCTAGAACTCATTGGCACAGGAGACAACTTCCTGAAGAGAATACCAACAGCACAGGCTCTAAAATCAACAATAAATAAATGGGACTTCATGAAACTGAAAAGCTTCTAAAAAGCAAAGGACACAGTCAGGTCGTCAGAACAAAATGACAGCTGACAGATTGGGAAAGGATCTTCACCAACCCTATAACTGACAGAGGGCTGATATCCAGAATATATAAAGAGCTAAAGAAGTTAAAAGGCAATATTTCAAGCAACCCAATTAAAAAATGGGGTATGGAGCTAAACAGAATTATCTGTAGAAGAATATAGAATGGCAGAAAAACCCTTAAAGAGATGCTCAACGCCCTTAGGCATCAGAGAGATGCAAATCAAAATGACACTGAGAATTCACTGATACCCATCAGAATGGCTAAGATCAAAAATGCAACTGACAGCACATGCTGGAGAGGTTGTGGAGAAAGGGGCACCCTCCTCCATTGCTGGTGGGAATGTAAATTGGAAATCAATCTGGCCTTTTCTCAGACAATCAGGAATACTGCTTCCTCAAGATCCAGCTATACTACTCCTAGGCATATACCCAAAAGAGTCTCAAGTACACAATAAGGACATTTGCTCAACCATGTTTGTAGCAGCTTCGTTTGTAATAGCCAGAACCTGGAAAAAAACCCTTATGTCTATCAATGGAAGAACAGATACAGAAATTGTGGTAATTTTACACAATGGAATAATACTCAGCAATTAAAAACAAGGAAATCATGAATTTTGCAGGCAAATGGTGGGATCTAGAAAAAAAAAAAACATACTGAGTGAGGTATCCTAGGAGCAGAAAGACACACACACAGTATACACTCACTTCTAAGTGGGTATACTAGACCTATAAGATAGGATAAACATACTAAAATCTGTACACCTAAAGAAGAGAAACAAGAAAGAGGACCAGGGGTAAGATGATCAAGACAAAGGGGATTGACATTGGAAGTTGGAGAAAACAAGTAACAGGACAGGAGCCTACATGCAGAGGGACTCTTCCTACCAGTATATCAAAGCAGATGCTGAGACTCATAACCAAACCTTCAGCAGAGTGCAGGGAATCATATGAAAGAAGGGGGAGTTACTATGACCTAGAGGGGACAGGAGCCCCACAAGGACCAAATATATCAGCACACAGGGGTCTTCTATGAGACTTTTTCTCCAACCAAGGACCATGCATGAATATAACCTATTACCCCTATTCGGATATAGCCCATGGTAGCTCAGTATCCAAGTGGGTTCCCTAGTAAGGGCAACAAGAATTATTTCTGACATGAACTCAATGACTGGCTCATTGAACTTCCCTTTCCCCCTGAGGGAGGAACAGCCTCTCTATGCCACAAATAAGGACATTGCAGCCAGCCCTGAAGATACCTGATAAGCTAGGGTCAGATGGAACGGGAGGAGGACATCCCCTATCAGTGGACTCAGAAGGACACAAGGAGGAGATGAGGGAGGGAGGGTGGGATTGGGAGGAAAAGAGGGAGAAGGCTATGGCTGGGATACAAGTGAATGACCTGTGATTAAAATAAAAAATAATTTAAAAAATGCATGTGGTGATTTAATCTTGTAATCTCAGCCTTGAGGCAAACAGTAAGAACCTTAGAGACCACTGGCTAGCCCTTTTAGTCTACTGGTGAAGTTCCAGACAAATGAAAGACAGTATCTCAAAAAAAGATGGGTGGCACTGGAGAACAACACTTGAGATTGTTCTCAGGGCTCTACACCCACGTGTGCACATAAGTGTGTGGGTTCCTGTACACACACATGTAGACACACGCAAACACATACACACACACACTCACACAGTTAAAAATATCTTTATCAGTCAGTAACATTCAACTCACAAGGATTAATTTGTTATAAGAAATGACATTTGTTGAAACCAAATTATTAAACTATAATTTGTGTACTAAACCATCTAGGTCCTTGTGAGTTTATCATCTCTATCACCCTGTTAAATTATAAATGGATTATTTAAGCATTTTTCTCTACTTTTGCACTGTTTTCTGATGCTTATTCTTAGATCATTTTCAAATATCATTTCTTTCCAAACAGCAATGATGAGCATTTCATACTATGTCTTTCTTATGTTCTTATTAGTGTCCTATAATTAAAGCCTTACCATTTGCAACCAATACAAATATAAGGAGAAATACAGTAGTAATCATTGAAGCCAAAAATAAATAATGGCTTCATCCAAGTCATTTCAAATTAAACTTGGATATTGTAACAGTTTGTCATTTTCATGCTGATGAAAGGTTGGGAAGCCACGACCTGGGTTGATAGCATGGAGGGTTAGAGATGATGTATTGATCAATTCATCAGACTAAAAGAACTTCTGTGTTCCAAACAAGCTCAGGCATTTTATCATTTTGGCAATGCCTTTCTGATTCTCAGTGTTTACCTCTAGGGTTCTTTAAGGATTAATATTTTAATTGTAGAATGTATTAAAAATGCAAACAAGCCATGCCAACCAATAAAATATACAGTATCTTTGAACTTCAGATTTTGGTTCTAAAACTTATTATCCATGAATAATCAATGAAATTGGAGGCTTTCCTTGTACATTCTAGTTATCTGATCAAAATTTCCACTATATATTATCTTTATCTAATTCTTTTAAAGATTATAGGTATTGAAAATATCTCTTGTTCCAATTTGTGAAATACTTTTTCAAAGAATGTATATCATATGCATTTAATAGTGTATATAAATTTAATAGTATATAATTTTATGTGCAAATTTTTCCTTTAGAATTTAAGGCAGAATAAAGTTTTAGCATTGACAGTGATATTTTGAAATTAAGTTTTATGTGAGAAATCTGATATGGGCTAAATTGTTGTACTGCACCCCAAAATTTATAAGTTCAACTGATAACCACAAGTACTTTATATCCTGAATGTCTTTAGTTTTTTTTTTTTTAAAGGAGCTATAAAAAGGTAGCTACGTTAAATACTCAATTAGATTAGTCCTATTGATAGGGCTTTGTTTTGTTTTGTTTTAAGAAGAGAAAATTTGGAAGTAAAATAAAAGGGATGAGCATGCAGATGAAAGACCATCTCACAATGAGGATATAGCCCCCTGAAAGACAAGGGAGTCCTGCAAACATGGGAAGGCAATTCACCTTGTGGCCCCCTGATTTTAACTTCTAACCTGTAAAACTTTTTAAAAACTGTTAAGTGTTGTTTCAGACAACATATCTCCCCCGAAATAGAGCCATTTGAGGATTGCTTTCTTTCTTTCTGTTGGGACTTCTCCACAGCCCCATCCTTCCCTCCATTCAGGATTCCATTAATGCATGTGTCATAGTCTCCACTATTCGTGTGGCTCTGCTTCTTTGCCAAATTCTACACTATTGTAATTACTGCAGATTGACGAGGACAAAAGAAATCTATTATGGAGGAAGAGAGAAAAACCAGAAAAAGGAATGTTCATCACAATAGACCTCACGAAGGCAGCAACTGTAGTCCAGAAGAAAAATTCTTCAGATTGTTAAGGAAAAACAATTGTCAACTATCCCTTAAGCAATCAAAAATACGACTCTTCAAGGAAGAGAGAGAGAGAGAGAGAGAGAGAGAGAGAGAGAGAGAGAGAGAGAGAGAGAGAGAGAAGACGCCAACTAAGACCTATATTCCAGAATATATTTCAACAGAAACTTAAAGATTTGTGCCACCTGGAAGAAAAGCCAACAGCTCACATGACAACGAGTTCATTGGGAAGTTCATCTCTTGGTTATACTCTGGGATTTTGGTTTGGTTTGGTTTGGTTTGGTTGGTTGGTTTTTGTTTTTGCTTGTACCCAGCCCTAAATTTAAGTTTACTTCTCCTCCACAGGTTTGCTCCTGTGGTGCTTTGTCGCTGTCAGAAGTACTGGTTAGAAGCATGCTTGCCTTGGTGGAGTTTCTGCCTGCATTCCTGCCTGGAACTTCCGGTTTCCCTGAGGCAGAGGTGCACATTTCGGAAGACTATGCTTTGCCCCTGGCGAGCACTCTCCTGGTAGCCCAAGTTCTGTTTGCTTCTTGGCTCCTGCCCTCCATTCTCAAGTGATACGCCTAGGTGTCGGTTTTAGTATTTTTGTGTTTTGGTATAACTTTGCCTGTTGGGTTGGCGTGGGCTGTGATGGGTTGGGTGAACTGGTGAGACCACTAGAGGTAATGTGTTCCACCCAGATCTGTACTAGAAGAGTACCCAGGTTGACCTCAACATTGATCACAGCCCTGTAATAATCATGTTGCCCTTGGGGATTAGCAATGCGGTTTTGAAGCTATGAAAAATAAAATGATTGCTAATATCTTAGAAACAAAACACAGTCCCATGGGTTTATTTCACAGAGAGAGCTCGCTAACTCTTTTCAAATGTCGTATGCATATAAAAAGCTTAGCCATTAGAAAAAAAAATCTTAGAAAAGACAACATATAATAGAAACAGAGAAACAATAACCAACATAATTTTAGGATGTTGTAATGTCTTATTATTCTTAATAAAAATTTCCAAGGATGGCTAATTATGCCTTCCATTCCTTTCCTGATTTCTTTAAATGAACTCTGTTGTAGCATTTATTGTAAAACAAAAGCAGCAATGTTTTGTTGTTATACTGATTTCTTCTTGCCATGTTTCCTTAGTTTGTTGCTTCACCTTATTAATAGTGTGTGTGTGGGGGGGGGTGTTCTACTTGGACTTCTCTGGTGCATGTGTCATCTCTCCTGTCTGTCATTAGTATTTATTTCTCTGGAAGTGGTAACTTCAATATTTTAGATCTTAGGGGTTAGAGATGTGGGTCAGTGAGCCAGAGCACTTGTAGCAGAGGCAAAAGGACCTGAGTTTTTATCTCCTTTCTGAAAACCCTAAAGAACATGAAGAGAACCCTTAAATGCCAAATGGTTTTCCAACGTGGCTGTACAGCTTTGCATTCGCACCAACAACAGACAACTGTTCTAGTTGTTCCACGGGTCTTGCCTGAATTTAGTGATCTCTGCCATTATGAGATGGGTTCTGGCCATTGTGAAAGTTATGTTTTGCCTTTTTCAGTTTCAGCTCCTTAATGATGTATATAATATTGGATATTATTTACTGTTAGGTTTTATATTTATATATTTTGAGGTTTTTAATTATCTCTCAGGAGATATAGTTCTCTATTTTCTGAACATTAATTTCTATCTTAGTGTTAGAATAATTAACAGTGATGTCACAGAAGAAACTAATATTTACCCCTGTTTGTGAAAGAGATGATAAGTAATAGATATTATTTCTTGCATATGAAATTGATAAAAGTCACAAGCAAACCCACTTGGGGCTGTGTTCTTTTTACTTTGAGGGTGGTCAGTTACTTACATGATTTCTTTACAGATATAGCCCTCTTCAAATATTCCATATTCTATCTAGGTTATTTTAGATGTGGGTTCAGTGTAGGTCATGGGTTACTTCTTGGAACTCCTATCTTTCCCATCTGTGACCATAAGAAACCCACTGATGAATCTTATTTATTTCTAGTACTTGTTCTTTCTCATTGACCTGGCTAGAGGCTCACTGGTGTTATTTGTTATGGGTAGGTGCTGATAGTATCATCCAGAACATGATTTTGACTCCTGCAATTTTAGAATAATCCTTATTATTATCTTTGCTATGTAGATAAAGAGTTAGACAGACAGACCAATAGACAGACAGACAGATAAATAGATATCTTAAAACACAAAGCCCTTTGAGTTTGATAATTTTCTATCATGATGTCCAAGTATTTATTTTACTAATCTACATATTGTTGTTTTTATTATTTATTTTCTTCTTTAGATTTAATTTAAAATTTCTTCCTTCCTATTTTTCTACTTCCCTGAAGCTTACATTGTACATTTTAGGTTTTTCTTTCTTCTTAATACATTTCTTTAATGGTATTAGTTCATCTCTAAGCACCTCCTTGCTTATGTCATTTCATTTTAGAATACTGTTTTAGAAAATATTACCTTGTATTTTTAAAAGTGAATTTATAAACTTTACCCATATGTGTGTTTCAGCAACTACAGGCTTACTATGTTCTACAGTAGGTAATAATTAATGCTAAAAGCATCAAAATCAACCATATTGAATTAAGAATATCGCGAAATATTTTAATACATACCTAACTGTGGACGAACAAGCTTATACTATGATACTTCAACCAAGATTCTGGATAATTCTTAGCATTTTAGTCAAATCATAATCAATCAAAATGATGTTCTGAATCATATCATAAATCAACCCAGAACAAGTTTTTCATTGGAAAAACACAGTGTTCTTAGGTTAACTGTCAATCCAAATCAAGGGAACCTCTTGTACTCTTAGGACTTCAGAGTGGAAACACTTAAGGAAGAACACAGGTGCAGGTTAATGAACTCTTTATGAGTTTAGAAGAGTCTTCTTTAGAACATTCTGACTCCACCAATTGAAATACTGAAATGACATTATCCTTTTATAGATGATGTGTCAATACAAAATTGTAGAAAAAACTACTTGGGTTCTTTTTTTTAATTTTTTTTAACTTGTATTGAAAATAGATTCTTCTCTCACACAATACATCCCAACCACAGTTTCCCCTCCAACTACTCCCTCATGTTACCTTTTCCTCAGATCCATTCCCCCTACATTTACTCTTTAGGAGCTCCACAAGGACAATATTTATCTGGGCACAGAGGTCTTATATGAGACTCTTTATCCAACCAAGGACCGTGTATGGATGTAATCTAGAACCTCTGCTTGGATGTAACCCGTGGTAGCTCAGTATCCAAGTGGGTTTCCCTAGTAAGGGGAACAGGGCCTATTTCTGACATGAACTCAATGGTAGGCTCTTGGACCTCCCCACCCCTCAAGGTAGGAGCAGCCCTGCTAGGCCACAGAGGAGAACTTTGCAGCCAGTCTTGAAGATATGTGATAAAACAGTGTCAGATGAAAGCAGAGGAGGTCCTTCCCCATCAGTGGCAGGGAGGATATGACAGAGGGAGGGTGGGATTGGGAGGGAATGAGGGAGCAGGATACAGCTGGATACAGAGTTAATAAAATGTAACTAATAATAAAAATTAAAATAAGAAATTGCAGAAATAATTATTAAATGGCAAGTAACTCTAGAAAAAGAAAAAAGCAGATCTCCAAGAGTCTGCAGCCAAACAGGAAAATACAAGGTAAGACAAGGCCAATGCCCATCTATTAAGGCTAGGCAAGGTAACCTAACAGGAGGAAAAGCATTCCA
Source organism: Meriones unguiculatus (assembly GCF_030254825.1). NCBI lineage: Eukaryota > Metazoa > Chordata > Mammalia > Rodentia > Muridae > Meriones > Meriones unguiculatus. The sequence goes on along the minus strand of NC_083367.1, from coordinate 36,015,737 downwards.
AGAGCAGGCAAAAGAGTCAGAGAAACACCCATTCCCTTTATTAGGAGTCCCACAAAAACACCAAGGTAGCAGCAATAATATATACACAGAAGACTTGGTGTAGACCCATGCAGGCCCTGTGCTTGCAGCTTCAGTTTCAGTGAGCCCAGGTGAGCCCTGCTTAAATGATTCAGTGGGCCAAGTTCTCCTGATTGCCCTCCATTTTCTTTCATTCCTACAACCTTTTTTCACCCTTTTCCACGGGGCCAAGTTCCTAGAGTAGAGAGAGCCTATGGAGACCTCCAATTTAGACTCTTTCTCTCTGCATGTCTGGTTATGGGTCTCTGCATCCACTCCCATCTGCAGCCAGATGAAACCTCTTTGATGACAACTGGACAAGGCACCAATCCATGTGTATAGCAATATATTCACAGTATAGAATATCATTAGGAATCATTTAATTGTTTGTGTTTGTTTTGTTTGCCAGCTGTGTTTGGGTTTACCTTATATCTCTGGACTCAGATTAAACCAGCCATTGATTGGCCACTCCCACAAGTTCTGGGTCGCCATTACTCTAGCACATCTTGCAGGCAGGACAGATTGTAGGTGGAGGATTTTGTGGCCGGGTTGGTGTCCAGGTTTCTCTTTCTGTAGCCTGTAGGTTGCCTTCTTGCACCAAAGAGACTAGAATGTAGGGAAGGGAGACCCTAGTTGTGCGCTCCTAGAAATGTAGGGGATGAGTCTTCACTGTCCACTTCTTGTAGCCAGACAAGGCTTCCAGTGGTGGTATCAGGTTACATTTCTTTGTGTTGTTGATCCATGAAGATCCCTAAACACCCCAGGCTGATGCTAGAACAGAAGGCTGTTTTCTGAAGGCCATTTCTGAGAATGACATCCACACAGTTCACTGAACATAGGTCAAGCTGGTACAACCATTTGTCTTCTTAAAATCATGAAGGCTCTGAGTAGGAATAGATCCTGGTGGACAAGAGGGAAAGACTTTGCCTTCCTTCTGGAACTTCTACCCCAAATACATTATTTCATCAATAAAGATTTAGAGCCAAATGTTGGCATCATCACTTTCGGAATCAATTGGAAAGCTTATGAATATGCTGTTTCTTCATTCCAGGAAAGTAAATGAAAATCTTTGTTGGTGAGGACTTCAAAGTTAGTATTATATTCCAGCTGGCTAGTAATTCTAAAGGACAGTCACTTGAACAGGAGTTAGAGCATGTTAAAACTTCAATGCAATCCTGGATAGTTTTTGAGATGATTACACATCTGGTGAAAGTCTGGTGCTGTTTTCTCTTCAATCCATAGAGTACTGATTCCTTGTTGCTTGTCTCCCTAAACTGAATTCTCCTTGGTGTGAGAAGCTCGGTATTTTTGCTGACAAATGGTACATTGTGTGGATTGTGTTGTGTGGATAGGCCGTTTGTGATTCTGTGGCTGTAACCTGAAGTGATCGAAAGTAGATTGAAAAGAGGTGGAAGCACTACTCAACAGTGTAGCTGTTAGTCCTGAGGAACCCAAGCTTACCTGGCCAGGTTTGACAGGTGCAACTCCATCCTAACAATTACTGCATTGATCTAAACTAGTGCAGCATCTTTTTTATAGCAAAATTCCATGCTGTTTAGTGTCTTGTATACTGTGTATACCCGATATTATCCTATCACAGTAAGTGATCTGCAAGGTCTGTTTTACATAATAATGTAAAATAGAGAAAAGAGTCAATTCACAGGCTTGGCAGAACTTTTTTGATATGCAAATCATAACTTATCTCCTTTTCAGGAGATATGGCTGCCTCACAATATCAAAGAGGGAATCAGATTCAATGAGGCTTGCAAAAAGAGAGTCTCAGGGAGAAAAATTTGATGCATACAAAAGAGTTTATCACATTAAGGTCGACCTGCTTTTTCTTAGTTAAAGGAATGAATTCCTACTGAATTTATTTTGAATTGTTATTTTTTTCCTCCCAGTTCTGGCTTTGCTTGTGTTCACCTTCCTACCTGAGCTACGGTTTTAAAGACTAGGAGGTGCTTCAGAAATTATTGCTTGAGAGTATATTTTTCCAAGTTTTACCTTCTTTGCATCAGATATTTCTGTTTTTTATGTCCTCATCTAATGATCTAGTAAGAGGTACACAAGAAAAATTATGAATAATTATGAATCTTGTTTCTCATGACCCTATGCATTTTGTAAAGGAGACACTATTCAATAACCTAAAACCCAATGATTTCTTTTTGCTTGCTAAAATTGTAAATTACTCACTATTACACTGATACTAAAGCATTTTGGTTATTACCACTAATCATTGGAATGTAAATGAAGGCCATGGATTGAATTAGCATATAGGGACTGATTAAGTCAGGTTTAGTTGAAACAGATTTTCATGCAGATGTCAGTTTCTCCTCTCAGAAACTCACAGTATACACCAGATTGAAGCAATTCTATTGTTCCCAAAATCTACATGGGTCTTTTCAGGCAGCGCTAGATGCACATATGCATGGATGCATAGCAGGCGCAACTCTGCCTGTTCCTCCTACACAGAAGAGACTCAAAGCATCCATGAATAATGCTCTTGGAATGAAGGGCTGTTAATGGTTCCAGAAGGTTCACTGTTTCTGGCTCTCTCCTCATTAGAACTGTCACATCTTCCACCGAAGCTGCATGGCAATACTGAAGTGAACTTAATGAACTGGCCAACCTTTTTCAAAGTTGGCTGGAGATAATTAACTCTTCCAACTACAACAAACATGTCAAAGTGAAAGCTGCACTGCAAGTGACAAAGCTTCCCAGAGTACTTAGCAATTTTATAGTTATTAACTGATTCTCACGTCATTTTTTATACACTAACATTTTCCTATATGAAATACTTCCGTTATTAGCCTTACTCCAGATTCTTAGTGCTGAAAGAAAACAGAGAATGTTTTCTTGCTCTGGTTCTTCCTGAAGTCAAGCCTAGGGGAAGAGCTGTGTTTGCACAGAAAATGCAGAGCTCATTTTCATACTTTTCAAATGAAGTATATGGTAAAAAGAATAATTGAGTCTTCTTGGGCACAGGAATAAATAAATAGAGTGTAGTTAAAGGAAATCCATAGACAACTGGAGTGTAGTCTTTCATGCTAACATATTTCATTATAGGTTTATTTGTTCTGTAGTCCTTTTTAGTCAATGGTTCCTTAAGAAGAAAAGAATGTCCAAGCATTAAACAAATGCCAAAAATATCACAAAATTAATAACTAAAGTGGAAGAGGTGAAAAGAGCCAGTGCCTTCCCTGCTGTGCTCACATATTTCCTCCTCCCTGAAGGACAGGTGACCCTTCAGGAGGCTAAGATCAGACCACTGCTACTTGTGCACCCCCTCTTAGGAGCCATGAGCTAGTTTTCCACAGGCCTATCTGAAGGGTGCAACATGACTCTACAGACAGGAGCTTTTCAGCCACACTGCCAAAGCCTCAATTCTTGTGTGTTCAAAGAGAATGAAGTTGGACTGAGAATAAATATGTTCTCAACTTTCCATAGGATTAAAAAAGATCAATCAGGTGAAAAAGAGGCTACTGCTCAGGCCTTTATTTCATGCTGCCTGACAAGTTTCTCTTGATCTAACTTCTCCATGTAATATTTTGAAGATTCTTATGGAAGAGGACTCTCCCTACTGAAATATCTCAACGTGAGTATTTCTTTTAGATTATGTGAAGTACTTATATTGATAATTAATTTGCAATTGGCCTTTTTGTAGACATTATCTGATCCAGAGAGGACTGACCACCATCACATATTTGTTTTGAGTAATTTCATGAGTAATTAGGAAGAATTATAGGGATTATTTCATAACAATAATAATTATTATTCTTATACTTAGTAAGCTCTAGGTACAATGATAAGGATTTCACTTATCTTAACTAAGTCATAACAAAACCTCTGGGCCTTCATGATGTAATGTTTCCAGACAGTACAAATATATAAACATATAAGAAATTTAAAGCATTCACGTCCCATAAATAAAATTTGTTGGCTAGACTGTTTACTTGAGTATGGAGATCCTTTTTAAGAAATGGATTTAGTTAATTACCATTTGCTGGTGTACAAACAGTATCTATTTAAAGTGAATGCTAAGATGAACAAATGTGGCCTAATGTCTAAATGTATTAGTTTTAAGTTTATGACTATGCCTTTGAATTTGAATTATGCAATGGAGGACAGAGCGAAGGAGCAAGAGTCCCTCGAGGATACAGAACATCTTGCTCTGTTTTATATATTGTAATTTTAATTTTTCTTTAAGGTTTATTTAATAAATATTTACATAAGTCAATAACTGTTACCTACCACACTTCTGGAATTTTCCTAAATTCCAGGTGGTCCAGATTTTAGGCATTTCTTACGTTTCTGACTTTATTCCCTGAGTTGTTGTTGTAAACTGCACCTTCTATTGTGTTGTTGCTTTTGGATATTTTTATTTTTCAAAGCCAAACAAAGCAAATGAAATGTCTCCAAATCAAACATTGTCATCATATTGTGAGGTGAAAATTGACTCAGAAAAGCAGAAATCTGCCTGTTAGGAAATACTATTAAATAGTATTAACATTAGAGCACAATCAGAGAAAAGAGGACGGTCCCTCTTTCTGTTACACCACCCGTATAAAGAGAGGTACTAGCCGGGTAGATCAGATAAACTATGATGTTATATTCACCAGAAAATCTGAAAAAGCTCTAACAGCTATCTTCTATAGAATATTGAACTTCTCACTCTGCAAACAGTGCTTTCATAAGAATTTTTGATTACAGAAAATTACACAGTGATACTCATGGATGCATTCAAATCATGTCACAATTATACTCAATCCAATGCTATTTACAAACACCATTAAATTATGCCTCATTCCATTTCTCAACTCAGCGAGTTCCCAGATATCATAAAATTAATATATATATATATATATATATATACATATATATATATTTCTGGTTTGTATATTTTGATTCTGTTCTTTATTTAGTCTTTAAATTATTTAATTGAGGAATAAAATACATGCAAAATACAGACATCCAAGTGTACTGCTCATGATTTTTCAAAAACTGTAAACAAATACGTAATGGGCACTCATGCTAAGAAACAGCATCCTGCAAGTTGAATTAAAGAGTATGCCCTGACTCTCCCAGCTCCAACATTCCCTCCTGAGGAACTCATCTACAAAACCAGTCCCCAAACAGAAAAGGGACATGGCTACACAGGGCTCATTTTTTCTACCTACCATGACATTTTAGAATGTTCATCTTAAATCAATTTCTAGCTTTTTGATGCTTATAAAAATTATATTTACACAAATGTTTTCTACTTTTGACCTTGGGAATACTGGCCTGACAGAGATTAAATTACTTTATCTGTTATAATAAAATATTATAACATTCTGTAATTGTCAATATGGGCTGTATCAATAAGCAGTTGGAAGTGATACTTATTAACTATTATATAATCTCTTAAAATATGTAGTTAATAAATTTACATAATCAATATTTTAGCATAGATTTAAAATATAAATTTGAATATTCTGAAGAAAAATGCATTAAAATTAATTAATAGTTTGGATTGAACATAATTTTTCCAATTATTCCAATAAAACAAATGGGTGAGTCTGTCCTTACATCACTACTGAAGGAATAGAGAGTATTTTGGATTATAAATGTAAAATTAAGGTTTAAAAATGTTGAAAAATATTTTTTTAAAAATTAGATAGATAGATAGATAGAGAGAGAGATAGAGAGATAGATAGATAGATAGATAGATAGATAGATAGATAGATAGATAGATAAAAATGATGTTGTTGGGAAATCTGGACCCAGGGGTCTTTTCTGTGACTGATACTCCAACCAAGGACCATGCATGGAGATAACCTAGAACCCCTGCACAGATGTAGCCCATGGCAATGTAGTGTCCAAGTGGGCACTTGTAAATAGTAATGTGAAGAGGAACTGCCTCTGACATAATCTGATTGGCCTGCTCTTTGTTCACCTCCCCCTGAGGGGGGAACATCCTTAACAGGCCACAGAGGAACACAGTGAAGCCAGTCCTGATGAGACCTGATAGACTAGTATCAGAAGGAAGGAGAGGAGGACCTCCCCTATCAGTGGACTTGGGGAGGGGCATGTGTGGAGAAGGGGAGGAGGGTGGGGTTGGGAGGGAAGGATGGAGGAGGCTACAGGCACATGAACTTCTGAATGGGAGTAATACAGAACTTATTTCCAAATGCTGAATTGGATCAAAGGAGATATCAATATCATGGTAAGTCAACTGATTTCATGTTTTGAACATAAATTAATCGAGGTTAGAAAGATTGCATCCCGGTAAAGAGCATCTACTGCTCTTGCAGAAGGGCTGGCTTTGCTTCTCAGCATTGTAGCTCAGAAATGTCTGTAACTCCAGTTGTAGGGTACCAATGCCCTCCTCTAGCTTCTGTGGGCACCAGACACATGTGATATACAGAAATACATGCAGGCAAAGCACCCATACATGTTCATTTTTTAAATATCCTAATGGTATATTTTAAACATTTTAAGGTCAATTAATAATCTAAGAATATTATTCTAAGGAACAGCCACTCAAGAAAGTTTATTAGACTTGCCATCCCTCTGACAAAAATCTGAAACTACTTAGAAACTTTGTTTGCACTCAAGATTTTGTAAGCTCAGTTGCTGTAAGCCTGTGATGAGGCAGATGGTAGAAACAGAGCAGAAGGCATAGCACCTGGACCTCCACCCCACTGAATAGCAGGCACACACTTCCTTGCTGAGTTACCTCTCTTTCTAGAAAAGCACAGACAGACCCAGACCCAGAAGTGTGTTTCTATTAACCCTCTAGGCAGCTCTCGGATCCAGCAAACTTGAAAAATTGACCATCATAACAAGATATACAAAAGCAAAAAAAAATGCACTTACTAAAATTTATTTTTAATTTAAAGCTTTCTCTACATCATATAAATGGTGATTTAAGCAGAGATATTATTGATTATGTTAAAATAAGCAAAAGTTGTGTGTGCTTCTGTGTGTGCATGCATGATTGTGGACAGCAATATAGGTTGCCTGCAGATTCTTTATAAAATGTTATTTTGGCGTACTTCTTAAATAATTTTTATTTTTTATATTAATTACAGGTTATTTACTTTGTATTCAAACTGTAGCCCTCTCTCTCATTCCCTCCCAATCCCACCCTCCCTCCCTTATCTCTTCCCTTCCCCTCTCTAAGTCCACTGATAGGGGAGGTCCTCCTCCTCTTTCATCTGACCCTAGCTTATCAGGTCTCATCAGGACTGGCTGCTGCAATGTCCTCCTCTGTGGCCTAGCAAGGTTGCTCCTCCCTCGTTTGGCGGGGGTAGGGATTGGGGGGGGGGGTCAAAGATTTGCTTACTTTAAAAAAAAAAACTTTTATTTACATTTTTATTTCTCTTTCTCCCTAATCCCCCCCAATCCCATCCCACATCCCAACACCAGGTAGGAGAGATAAAGGGTTAGTGGGCACAGTTCTCTTTCTTAGCTGCTTCCTGCTTGTGAGGGTGGTCAGATTCCTTGGAGCCAGACCAGTCCGGCCAGTGCAGTTTCAGGAGATCTCCAACTTCTTGTCTTACTGTACTAGCAGCAACCAGGAGCCACAGCGGGAAGCAGCAGCAGCCTTGTTCTTTCCAGCAGCAACTCCACAGTCCCAGGGCTCTGGCATTTATTCTCTCTCCAGTCCTCAGATTTAAACTATCTGCAGCCGGCAAAGAGTTCCACTCAGAGCCCACATGAGGCAAATAGTTTGCTGCTGTGGACTGAATAAGTCCCACATCCCACACCTGGGTTTAAAACAAAAACATGTTTATATCCGCAATAATATTATAGTTTCCAGGAAGGTAAATTAACCTTTCTGTAGTGCAGATGGACATCCCACACACCATGAATCACATTTGTGGGTAAAATAAATTGACCTGCAAGACACTAGGTACATTTGTATTAGACATCTGCATAAAACTATTTCCTAAAAATATTAAAGTATATCAAGACAATAAGTTGGCAAGGGGGATAACGGGAGGTCACTTTGATGTCATATAGTATTTGGAAGCTTAAAAGATGAGTTGAAGACAGACTATGAGATACATGGAAGGAGCAATAAAGCTATCGTTGGAATGAATTTTTCCAAGTGTTGTTTGACTTGTAGGGGGTAAAATGAACCACTTAAAAATGGCTTTATTATTTTTTTCTAGAAGATTTCAAGATTTCTATTAGTATGTACTGTTAAAAGTCTAATTCAAAAACAATAAGCCTCATCCTTGTATTTCCTGGCAGTTAGATTTATAAAAGGGAAAGAGTTTGGCCAATCAAACCATGATGGCTTTGGAATGCTTGCAAAGTCAGAGGCATTCCACAGAGATTGCTCTGAGATCAGAATCACAATGTTTGAAAGAGAACTGTTAGGGGCTTGCAAGGGGAAAAAAGAAAAAGATTTGTGCAGAACAGTGTGCTTTTTCTAAATTGAGAAAAATCAATTTTCAAACAAAATCTCCCATGAAATTACAAACTAGTGATCAATTTTATTCATCATTCATGAATTCTTTGCTTCTTAAGAAATGATAGAACTCTAAGGATAGAGTCGTTAAGAACTGTTGCGCAAGCTTTTGCAGCATGAATTTACCACGGTGCTCTGGCTGAGGAGAGTTACACGTGTTACATGAGAAGAGAGACACATGCAATCAAGAGTCACAGATAGGCTCTGTTGGCCACTGGAAACTGGAAAAACGAAGACAGGTAAATAGCATGCCTACATCAGGAAAAAAAATGGAGATTGGGGTTTTAGGTCTATAAGTTAATAAAATATTACGAGGATCTATTATAAGGACAATGTTTATTTAGAAGGCTGAAGTTCTGGAAGCAAATAGATATAGTTTTGAAACTAAGACTTTCTCTGATATTTATAAACATTCAGAGACTGGGAAGTAATACAGAATTGAGGGTGTCATGTAATTCAGATTTGAGGTTTTCTTCAAGAAGCCCCCAATAGCAAAGCATAAGAAAGGTAATTATTTATCATTATCATTAATTTTATCTGTTTAAGTGGTTTGCTTGCACATTTGTCTGTGTACTCCATGTATACAATATTCATGGAGGCCAGAAGAGGGCATTGGATATCCTGGAACCGGAGTTACAGATGATTGTGTATCACCATGTGGGTTCTGGTAATCCAACCTGGATGCTCCCAAAGAGCACCTTAGTGAACTTAACCTCTTAATCATCTTTCCAGCCACAGAACCACACTTTGAAGATTCTATGCTGATACTTTGAGGAAAAATCATGTATGCTTCCAGAAACAAAGCAAACAAAAACATGCTGCTCCTTTAAATGACTATAAACCTTCTTCTTCAGTTGCATTTTTAAAATTTTATTTATTATTTATTATAATTTATTCATTTTGTATCCTGGCTGTGGCCCCCTCCCTTGTCTCTGCCCAATCCCACCCTCCTTCCCTCTCCTCCCACTATGTCTCTCCCTTAGTCTACTGATAGGGAAGGTCCTCCTCTCCTTCTAAGGAACCTTAGCCTATCAGGTCTCATCAGGACTGGTTGCATTGTCTTCTTCAGTGGCCTTGCAAGTGTGCACCCCTCAGGGAGAAGTGACCTATATTGACTTTATGATTCTCACATTTTCCTTGTAAGTTAAGGTGCCAGATATCTACCAGATATCTGGCAGCTTAAATGCAACTAAAGAAGTCTGTCCAACTTAACTTATAAAGAAAAAGTAAGAATCATAAAGTCAATATAGGTCAGGAACTCATCCGTTTTAGTGGCCCTGAATAAAATTTAATCGTTTTACTTCCAAATTTTCCATCCACAGCCACATCTGACTTTCATGTTTACTTCACCATGTAATGAATGAAGAAGCATGGGACTGAATTGAATGTGCTCAAAATTCTCCTGCTTCTCCAAGGGAGGACTCAGACATTAGTACACAAGTTTCAACAATGAAAGTCTCTTCATTTGTTTGTTTGGTAAGATGTCCCTTAGGGTTGATCCACAGTGTTTCCTCAAGCAATCCTTCTATACTGCCTAATATCCTGGTTATTTATATTAGCTGTGCATTCACTAAAGTGGAACCATTGTATTTGTTTGCAGATCTGCAAACCATAAATACCAAAAGATCATCAGATAGTTGTACACCAGAAAGGAAAAGTTTACCTTAATGTCTTTGGTTACCAAGAGCCTAGAACAATAATGATAGATACTAAATGGGAAAAAGGCAATATGTATATGTAATAGGGATAGAGAAAGTTGGAAAAGGTAGAGGAAGAGGAAGAAGAGGAAAAACAAAGAAAAATGTTAGAAAGTTTTGTTTCAAATTGTGCCCCAGAAAACATTACAAGGGCCATAAGTAGCCATTGCTGAAAGTAGTATTGGGATGAAGTTTTGCTCAGTGGTTCACAGTAAGTTTTAGCAAAGTATTCAGAGATATGGGTGCAATGAGAAGGATGAGCATTCCAAAATAACACATGCCAAGAGTAACAAACAACAACAGAAAACCACATGGCTGTGATTTAAGCATTTATTCAGGACAAGGTGTCACTAATTCTAAGACTGGTCAATTGTGTGATTCTGGAAGAAAACAGGTAGACAACCATCAAGGGAATTACTGAAAATTTACAGTAATATTATAATAAGAAGGTAGTAAAAAAGATCAGAAGACTAAAGGCACTCACCATAATGTATAAATGGATTCATGGCCAATATTTTATTAGGTAGATATGTAGAAAGAAAAAAAAATTCTAAAAAAGAACAGCTAAAATCATAAACAGATAAGGACTGGATGGTTCAATTGAACATTAGAGTGATGAATCCAATGTGTACCTTCATTTTCTTCATGTCCATTTAGCTCTCTCTTTGAGCTTGCCTGCTTCAAGGATCCATCTGTCCACTGACCAACTGAATCAAGTAAATTTTGGCACATCATCATTCTCACAGGTAAAGAATAATTCTATGAGGCAGTTTAGCAGGACAGGATGGTCCCAAACCTTGCAGCAGAATGTGACATGAATATTCCAACTGAAAGACTGAGTGAGAGTATCTCACTCCAGTTTAGTCCACAGAGGCATATTTCCTTAGTTTGTAAAAGCAGACATTCTGAAATGTAAAGCTGGAAAAGCTCAAGAATCATCCTCAGGAGATCAAGCTAGTCATGTATGTTTGCAACTCAGTATCAAGTGACAATACTCAGCTGTATAAAAAGCAACTGTCTACTTTGTTAAATAGGGGTAAATAAAATGTCTTTACTTCTTAATAAAGGCTAATCACAAAGCAAATGACTATGATAGCCACACTAAAATCAGGGACTGTTTATCCAATATCACCATAAAGAAAGGAGCAAGACCAATCAAATATACTTGAAACGTGTATTTATGACAACCGATGAGACTGAATGAATATACCACTAGCAGCCTAATTCTAGAGTCTCCAATAGGGACCTTGGTGTTGTGCATCTTATACAAGTGCACATGTATAATTTCTTACTGACAATGGAAGGGGAAGTTTCAAAAGGACATTTACATTCTGATTCAAGATATAGTTTTGGGAGCATGAGCTGATGGGCACAACTGTCCAAGTTTAGTGAAACAACAAAGATGGCTCCTGTGAAAACTATGGATAAAGAGATCGTGATATACGAATGAAGCTCATCAATAAATGTACAATTGTTGCAAAACACCCTGAAAATTACAGAACAAATGCATGTGGAAGGGCAGTGGAGATATTTGAATTTCTATTCCTTTCTTTCATTTTTACTGAATCTAACATTTCTCCAATATTTGTATAAAATAGAAAATGCACACAGAAAGTCACAGAAAGAAAACAAAACAAAAAAAACAAAAACCTGGAGTCAAAAGTAGTTTTGCCAATAGTTATATCATGTCACAACAGCTTGTCTGTATTGCCTTAGGAAAGATACATGGTCATTCTTGTTTTAAAGCTAGTTTTAAATATGGCACAATAGTATCCATAATTTGCCTGGATGCAAGTAAGCATTTGCTCCTTTGTTCATTCACTATGTGCTCTTAAGCACTTCTAAACATACACTGTACATTTACTAACATTTTTACTATCTCAGAGCTTTTACCCCCAGAATGTCACAGAGTGGGAATCATAGAGGCTGTAGCATTTTGAGTTTGACATCTTTCACAAAATCATGCATCAATTTTTCTCCCATTTTGCCACTGTCTTTTTATAGCATGGTAGCCTACACTTTTCAAAGTTGAATAAAAAAATATTTCACTGTCTAGAGATGTCACACTTTTATGCATTTTAGGGAGGAGGAAAGACAATCATCAAGGGACTACTTAAGGAACAATAGAAAATAATTATATGTAAAAAAAACAATGGATCTGATTAAATTATTCTTTTTAAAGAAGCTCCTTCAATAAATAAGTGAAAATAAAAATGAAAAAAAGGCAGGAGAGGAAGAGGCAGGGGGGAGAATGATAGATGAGAAGAAAGACATGGAGGGCAAGAGGAAGAAAAGGGAGATCTCGATGCTTATCAAGAATACGGTGATTTACCACCATCAGAGTGAAATGTGGACATAATGACATATTTTAAAAAATGAAAAATTTATTATACGTTACATGTCAATACCCCTAAACATGCATATGATAATGGTTAAGTTTTACTAAAACATGTGAAAAAAGTTCCATAAATTGATACTATAAGTAGCAAATGATAATAGAACTTTTGAAAAAGAAATCTATTTTTTTCATTTACTTTCTCATGAGAAGATTAATCAGGCATACTTGAATTACTTTAAAATAACTTCACAGCCAGACCTGGTGGTGTACCCCGTTAGTCCTAGCTCTCAGGATGCTGAGAAGGACAAGAATGCCTGAGCTACCTATGCAAACTGTCTGAAAATCCAAAACCAAATGCAAAACAATAACCAATCAAACAAACAAGAAACAGGCACAAATACTCCCTTTAGTAATTCACATACACTGTTTTGATATACACTAAGTCTTCTGAACCTGAACCCTGGGTCTACTTTACCCTGTGTAAAAAACATTAGGCTAGGAACACATAATACTTGTGTGTTTCAGCGAAACTCATTTAATATTGGCTGGTAAATGCACTGGAATAATGATGCAATCCATGGCTCCCTTTTTCAAGTAATGCAAGAATAAACTAACATTGGGAAGTCTACTGATAAGCAGATGATCTCTTTTTATATTGTCCCCTTCAAATTCCTTATACTGCCAAATGTAAAAGGAACTTTTATTTACTTGCTTAAATTGTTGTCTCAGAGGCTTACTACCTCTTTCTGCTAACTTAGGCCTACCCCCGGAAGCTTCTAGCCTATATACTATCTAACCAATCCCTAGAATGTTTTCAGCCTCTGAGAATTACTGCTTCGTGAGCTCACTCTTTCTTTTTCTTTCTGAGCTCATAGTTGGCTGGATCAACTCAGCTGTTCTGTTCAAACTCGTCTCCCAGCTACTTATTCAGTCCTGCTTCTCTCTCAACTCCTGAAGTGCTCGGGTTCAAACTAACTCCAGTAATGTCTTCTAATCTTCTGTCTCATTCTCATTCTCTGGCTCATCTGGCCTTCACCCGAGTTCTGTCTCTGTATCCTGTAGTAGTTCATTTTACAGCCAAAATCTTTCTTTGGTCTAAAAATATTTAAGGGAAGACTGGAGAAGGCAGAACTGTGTCCTGACCATAATAGGCTTAAACACATCCTGTCATCTTACTTTCTATGTGGCAGTGGCCACATGAGTCTACCAAGTTTGAAAGACTGTGAGGAAGGCCTGAAATATATAAGTGCATTCTTGAGAAAGCATTCTCCAGTAAGCTTCTTCTGTAGGGAAGGTGCCCCTAAAATATTTTTGGGGGTGAGCGTAGGAGTGGAGAAATATAGCCTTCTCCATGATACCAACACCAAAAATGCCTGGGTACTAATTGAAACTAATTGCTGTGCTGTGTTCTTGGTTATAGAAGTCATAGAGATTTATAGGCAAGTGACTGACACTTTTCAAATGATTGAAGCCTTTCTAATCAGCTTTGATTTTAGTACTTTCAGTCACTGTTCTGGGCTATAAATTTGTTCTTCACTGGTGAATACGTTCTTGGAAGAATACAGTCCTAAGCACCACTCATAGCTTCAAGAACCAAAGAAGCAAATCCTGCCTGAAAATGGAGCAAACCAATGAAGGTGGAAAAAAAAAAAAAAAAAACACAAAAGATAAGTCCTAATATCAAATGCTATTGGAGAATTGAATCAAGCCTATTTGTAAAAACCTCAACAGACCTTTCATATTTAATTAGGGGAGTTGAATTAGCATTGGAATTCATTTGCTTGAGAATAAGTAATCACTAATTCACAGCTAAGAAAACTCTTGTGCAAAAATAAGTAAGAATTAAAACTGGAAAGTTAATAAACTTGAAAGATCAATGAGAATACAAATTCAAAAAATCCTGTTAACTTTAAAAATCATTTTAAATTGACAAATAGAGTTGAACATATTTTTGCGGAATAGTTAAACTAAACTAATTAACATCACCTAATATGCTTATTATTTTTTAATGAAGAGAACAATTGGCATTTACCATCTCAATAAAATTTGCCCCATTAAATATTACAGCAAAGTCAGTTACCAAACCACATATGAAATAAACTTAAATATTTATTGATAGAATACAGCTAGCCTTTAATAAAATTATTTTCCGTGAGAATTTGGAAGATCCCAGTCATAAATTAAGATGCACTCAAGTCTTTCTTTTATAGAATAGTTCTTCAACTTTCTCCCTGATTTTATTCACTGTTGGCTTTTCTCCTTTATAGGGATAATTTCATTCTTTATGTTTTCCTAGCAAATGATCCACTTTATGGAGGTTTCAAATGCATGAGCACAGAACCTACTTAGTATTCTCTCATAATTATTGCATTGTGATATCTTTACAAAATTGCAGTTATAGCTTCTGGTTTTTTCTTTTCTTTTTTTTTTTCCTAGTGTTTTGTCCTTTTGTTCTCCGTGTTTCCTGATTAGCTACATTAGAGCTTTATAACATAGCCTTGTCCCTCTGTGACCCCTGTTTAGCTTACAGGAAACAAAATGATTGAGTTGCCAAATCTTAGTTGTTTATTGATATCATATTCAATTGCCTCCAGCACAGAAGTCCGGGGTAAGCTATAGCTAAGCCTCATTTTCCCATTTCCTTGGGAAATTGAGAAGTCTCTGGACTTCACCTTTAATTGACCTTTGTGGACAGCCTATGACATACAGATTAACCTTCATTTCATTAATTTGAGTACTTTGCAAAACTGCATGGTATTAAAATTTACTTCATATCATCTCAATGGCATAAACCCAAACATATAAAATATATTTTTTTTTGATAAACAGAGAGTGAGGAACAAAGAGAGAGGAAGAGGATACCCAGGGCAAATAGAAAAGCAGCCAGCAAGCTGAGCAGACATCTTTAAATCAATCCACAAAAAGCTTAATCCTTATGAAGATGCACAATTCAGACAGAAATGTAGATTGCATTTAGCTGATAAGGAAATCACTTTAAATATTTCCAGTGTAACTGAGTTTATTTCATTTTCACTTGGCAATTTGATCTCTTTTATGTTAGTAACACGTGCCTCACAATAAACCATATTGGGCCATCACATCAGTGATACTCATAACATTCAAATAACCACCATGTCAGTCAGGCGGAGCAGATGCTGGATGTAACCAATTACTAGGCTTTGCTGATACTCATGGCAAAAAGCAACCCAGAGTTTATCTGTAACACACTGAGGACACTGATTCCCTACCTCTAAATTATATCGTACCTATATTTTTAAAATTAATGCTTTTCTTTATACATCCCCAAATTTCTTTGTTTTCCTTTGCTCATTCTGAAAACCTTTACTGATTATTGTAGCAAACTTCATAGACTCTGTGTTCAATTTAAAAGTCTGTTAAATTGTACAATCTTTGAAGAACAAAACATTTCCAACATTTCTTTCTCTCTGGTGATAACTGAAATCTCATATTTGAAATGTGTTACCAAGATTTTCTTTTCTCTTATTCAGCTGTAAAATTTAACTCATTCATCCTTCCTGACCCAAATTTTGTTTAAAAGATACATTGTAGTTTTTCAGAAATTATTCAAATGTCTTTTAAAATTTTTTTATTATTATCATTTGTTACAATTTATTCAATTTGTCAAATGTCCTTAAGTTAGAGTATTTAATTTCTTTTTTGCTGTAGCTAGCATCAAGAAAACACCTTTAAAATTTACTTTGAGTGACATGGTTTGGGGAGGGATTTTCTGTAAAACAATAAATTATTTTAGTATTGCACTATTGAGGTTACATGAGCACAGTGCCAGAAACCTTATGGAAGAACATGGAAAGAAAGACCTGGAGGGGACAGGAACACTACAAGAAGAACAACAGAGCCAAAATACCTGGGCCAGGGGGGCCTGGAGAGATTGATACTCCAACAAAGGACCATACATGGAGAGGATCTACACCCCCTGTTTAGAGGAAACCCATAGACTGCTCAATTTCCAAGTAAGTACCCTAGTAAGAGGTACAAGGGATGTCACTGACATGAACTCAGTGGCTGGCTCTTTGATCACCTCCCCCTTGGGGGAGCAGCATTACCAGGTCACAGAGGAAGACAATGCAGCCAATCTTGATGAGACCTGACAGGCTAGGGTCAGATGGAAGAGGAGGAGGACCTTCCCTATCTGGGGACTAGGAAAATGTCATAGGGGGAGAAGAGGGAGGGAAGGTGATACTGGGAGGATACAAGGGAGGGGCCTACAGAGGGAATAAAAAATTCAATAATTTGTAATAAATAAATATTAAATAAATAAATGAAAAATATTTTGGCCTGTGATGTTTAAAGAGTGCATATGATATGAAAATCTAGCATAACTTGCAAATTTTACTTAAAATACTCATTCTTCATTATTTTCCTTATGTTGCTACATCAGTTTTATGATTTTAAAAAGCATTTGTTTTGTTTCTGTGTTCCTGCATGTATGCACACATAGACACACACACATACACACACACACACACAAAGAGAGAGTGAGAGAGAGAGACCACACATACACATACACATACACATACACACACACATACACACACATTACATGCATGCAGGTACCTGTGGAGGCCAAAAAGAAGCATCAGATCCCCTGGACCTGGAGTTATAGGTGGATCCCAGTGTGAGCCCATGTGATTCTGGGAACTGAATAAAGGCTCTCCTGCAAGAGCAGCAAGCACACTTAATCTCTGTGTCATCTCTCTAGGCCCACTTCAAAAATGCCTACAGGGCTGAACATGCATTTGCAAGATGGCATTTCACAGACTTCCTTGCAGCCTAGAGTGTGCATCATCAGCTAATCCTGGAGAACAAAACAAAAAGTGAAATTATGTCTGATTCTCAATTACATTAAATGCTAATTTATAAGACTTGGATAGCTGGTAGTAAGGTTACTTAAATGAGCAAGGAGGTTATGTATTTCTTCTCTTTAACTTTCTGTTTTTCTTTCTTTCTCTCTCTCTCTCTGCCTCTCTCTTTCTTTCTTTTGTGCAGTTCATCATCTTTATTCTCTAGTTATAGGACCTCTGCTCTGTGTGTACCAATCAGGGAATCTACTTAACTCCTAGTCCCCCATTCTCTACTCAGAGGTCACTGAAAATACTGTCAAGGGTTTATGTGTGCAGACTGCTCTAACTACTTCCTAGCTGATAAAAGGGTATATAGGGCAGCAGTTAGCATGCCTCAGAGGAAATTCAATATAAGGGCCCACAATAAAACTTAATAGACTATAAAATTCCAGAACATAAGATAGCCATCCAATGATAGTGTGCATCCTTGGAGCATGCTATGAGAGTGAGGAAGCATCTGTAGCGTACCATACAAACAGTGAAACTGTTAGTACTACTATAATTCCTCCTGAGAGCATAGTTTAAAAATATAATTGAGTCAGTTTTGAGGAAGACAAAAGGCAAGAAAGCTATTCCTTGTCATGCTTTGTAATAGAATTATTATGACTGATGATTTTTGCTACTGGTATTCACTATAAGATGTTCAAGAGGTAGATACCAAAGAAGGCTGTTGGTTTAGCTGAAGAGCTTGAGGTGCCTTTTACTGACTAGCATAAGCTCAAAATTGGCCGCTGGGTCTCCTTGAGGGGAACATTCACAGAAAAAGTTAATGAGGAAAATCTGTGACATTTTGATTAATATATGTTCTGTTTAATATTGTGACAGTGCAGCTGATAGGACCACCTACCAGAGCCTTGTTGATGGATATGGTCAGAGAAATGGTGTTCTCAATACCTACATTGCTTTAAGTTTTGTTTGACAGGCAAAAATGTATGTGTGTAATTAGCTATTTGTTACATCAGACTTCTGCAACAGGATTGATAATCTGGAAATTTTGTAAGAGAAATTAGTTAAAATAGTCTCATTTTCAATGCCCTCCCACCCATAGACACCTCTGCTCAAATATATAACATGATGACCAGTGAGAGGCATCATGTATGGACTAAGCCTGTATGAACTCCATTATTGCTATTTTTGAGGTCACAACTAGATATCACCATCTAGCTGAAAATATAAAAGAGACTGCTCCTCCCCTGGGGGGGGGGGGAGGTCAAGGAGCCTGCCCTTGAGATCCTGTTAGAAATAGTCCTTGTTCCCCTTACTTTGGAAAACTACTTGGTTACTGAGCTACCACGGCCACATCCGAGCAGAAGTGCTAGGTTATATCCATAGATGGTCCTTGGTTGAGTGTCAGTCTCAGAAAAGACCCTGTGCTTGCATATATTTGGTCCTTGTGGCACTCCTGTCCTCTCCAGGTCTTACTAACTCCCTCGTCTTTCATATGATTCCCTCCAGCCAGCCCTGAAGATACCTGATAAAACAGGGTCAAATGAAGGGGGAGGAGGTCCTCCCCTATCAGTGGACTTGGAAAGGGGTAGGGAGGAGACCAGGGAGGGAGTGTGGGGTTGAGGAGGGAATGAGGGAGCAGGATACAGCTGGGACACAGAGTTAACAAAATGTAACTGATAAGAAAAATAAAATAAAATAAAGAGCAAGCCTACAACATGCCATATTTACTAACTGACATTTAATAAAAATATGAGAGCCCTAGAAGACTGTAAGACATTTATGAATATATTTACAGTAAAGTGGATGTGATAAAGATGAGATATTTTGGAAAAAAAAGAAAATATAAAAGAGAAATATAAACCTAACAGATCTATTCTGTATGCTTGTCCAACAATGTCTGGAAGGCATCTCTTGAGTATTCTCCAACCCCATGTTTGTTTGTTTTGTTGTGTTTTGTTTTTCTTTTTTATCAAGAAGAAAATCATTAATGACAAACAGTTTTCCAAATAACATCTCGTAAGTTTAAGAACAGCATTTGAGGACTATAGTCACTTACACTGTTAAACATACTGGCAATTTTAATCCTGATTTTACCTGCAGGCTGTTTAAGATGATGTAAACAGCCAAAATTAATCACTTTATTTATGGATCACTTGGGCATTGGAGGAAACTCTGGCTCCTCTGGTTTTTCTTTGCCAGTTAGTCCATCTATGTGACTATAATTCAAAGACCTCATTTGACCTTTCTTTTGCTTGGTGAAGGTGCAGAGGAATTCTTTTCCTTTGTGTTGAACCTCCTCTTTATAAACTTGACAATGCTTAGAGTCTACTTGAGTCATGGAATCCCTGAAAAAGAGATAAGGTAATTCCCCACAAACACAGGACATTTTGATAGATGTTCCACAGTCTTCAGGGACTTAGTTGATATTGAGGGAAAAGAGGGAAATAATTCATCTTTTTAATCTTTCTAACTATACCTGTATAAATCCTTAAGAATGGTATCTAGGAGGTAGGTTTCACCATTGGCTAATGTTAACTAACGTATATTATTTAGGAAAAACTGAAGCAGAAATTAATTACTATAAACTAAATATTGATTAAACCGACTTTAAAAAAAATCCAATGCCCAAGTTTCATGTTTTACAAATCTTACATAACTTACTCAGAATCCTGTGACTTCAATGGGCTTTGGAGCTGTTTATTTTCCATTTTAGAAACAAAACAAAACTACCCATTTTCATTCACATTTCTATTTTACTAATCTTTTAAATTTTATATCCTAACATCTTATTTTAAAAATAATCATAAGCTCTACTAACACCAACAAATAAAATGATCTGCTGTGAAAAAAATTGGGTGGAGGGATTAAACAATGTCTAGTGCCTCTTCCTATGCCCCAAAGGCACAGTTTTGGTCTTATCCAAGCTCACCTTGGTAGAAACTATGAGTTTGGAAAGGTTATTTACAGAGCATGAGGAGCAAGTGACAGAAGCCTCCTGAAACCAGCCATACTTGGATGTCTCTACCCTGTATATCATTATTTTGGAATTGACTTGGTATGGCTTTGCCATAACTGCACAGGGGGAACCCAATTTCCTTAATATTTTTAGCTTATTCTAGTTTCCCCAAGGCCAACAGGCCGTGTGTGACTAAGGCAGAATTGTATGCTAGTTGTAAAGAGCAGCTGGACACTCAGGCAAGAGTACAATGATCCTGCCCATCCCCCCACTCTGAAAAAAACACAGTCAATAGACTTGGTTTTGCTGGGGTCTTGTTTGTTCGTTCATTTGTTTTTGTTTGTTTTTAGTCACAGTTGAACTCAAGAAGATGACACTTACTTGGCTTGCAAGATAATGTTGTGCCCAGTTTGTGAGACCCTCAAAGATCACCAGGAATTGATTTCACAGCAAAACACATGAGGGTTTATTTAATACAAGCTCAATCCCAAGTTGCAAACCTTCCAGTGGAAGCAGGAGAAGAATGCAGCAAGGCAGTATAGGGGAACAAAGTTTTTAAAGGGTAAAACCACAAGCAGGGGGGCTCCAAGTGTTGGCATTAGAGGATTGGGAAAGGAAAATTTACTTTTTGAAATGATTAGTTTGCTTTAAGGCTACAAGACCTTAAACTGGCCTGGCCTGGCTCTCTGGGTGGGTTGCCAGGAGATGGTATCTCTTCAAGTGCTTCCCATCATCTGGGCCAGTTTCCAAGCAACTATATGTATTTCTAGTAGGCAGGAAAAGAATTCAGTAAGGCTAGTTGCTCCCCTGCAGGTGACTAGACATGTCTCCACCTGGCTGGCCTTTGTTCAGGTTTGTGCTTTGAACTAATTTTTAATTCTTTTGTCTCTCAATAGTGATGACAACCTGCCTTAATAAAGCAAACTACACATATATGTTAATATATAAAATTAAAAATTACCCATACATGCAACAAACTTACATTTTAGCAAGCCTTGTCACATTATCAGAGTGACCTTGAGGTAAAGGACTACCTTCTGAAACTGGAAAAGAAAGGTAGAAAAGAAAACATACAGAGCCAAGAATCCTTTCAATTAACCATTTTGTTTCAGTTTCCCATGATAGAAGACGTTTGTTCCCCTTGAATAAGGATAGATTAGTGTATAGCCCACGGATTGAAAATTTATCTGACATGGAAGTTTCTGGTTTCCTTTAAGCCTCAGTTATGTCATATGATGTTTAGCTGGAAATTGTTTTTTGCTAGGGCTGTGACTTTGGTCAGCTGAAAACATCTGTGGATGGAACTTGAGATATACAGAAGATATATAGGAGATATATAGAAGCCCACCGACAGTGAAACAATAAATTTTGGATTGGCATTGTTGTGCTGGTCTTTGTTTTTCAACACTTGACTTCACAGAAATGTTCTAAAGAATGTCTCAGAGCAATCCAACTGAGTCTTGCGGCTTTCGCTGACTTGTCCTGATTCATGCTGCTTTGTATTGCCATTTGGACTGGACTGCTGGTATTCAGACAACAAAGAGTAGACTCATCCCAAGGAACTACTTCTAAAAAGGTCTACAACCCCCTTTTCCCAGTGACCTCTTTCTCCCCTACCCCAATTCAGTGGGTTGGAAGGGAGGTAGAAGTGTCTAAGAACCCTAAAGAAAGTAATTTTTTGAAAAATCTAAGCCTACAGTTATCTCCTTTCACTTTACTTCACCTTGAAATCAATCAGTAGTTTCTTTTGTAGAACCCTTCCTCAAAAAAGATCTCCAGAGTCCCCTAGTTTTATCAAAGACTGAAAGGAATTAAATAGTAATCCAAGCTCTCTTTTCTAAATTTTTGTTTCTTTTTGTACAATTCTGAAAATAATCTAGCCTAACTGTACTTTTGCTTTTGAATTCATGTAAACAGCAAAAAGAAACAGCAGGTAAGTAAGAAAATATCCTCCTATGTGTGCTTATAATCTCCCCTAGAATTCCACTAAGGAAGCCTGTCAAAACCTCATGAAATTGAAAAGCTTCTGGAAAGCAAAAGACACTGTCCTCAGAACAAAAGAACAGGCTACGGACTGGGAAAGAATCTTCACCAACCCTTTATCTGACAGAGGGCTGATATCCAGAATATATAAAGAACTAAAGAAGTTAAAAAGCAATAAATCAAGTAATCCAATTAAAAAATGGGGTACAGAGCTAAACAGAGAATTCTCTGTAGAATTCTCTGCAGAATAGCAGAGAATCACTTAAAGAGATGCTCAACATCCTTAGCCATCAGAGAGATGCAAATCAAAACAACCCTGAGATTTCACCTTACACTCATTAAAATGTCTAAAATCAAAAACTCAAATGACAACATATGCTGGAGAGGTTGTGGAGAAAGGGGAACCCTCCTCCATTGCTGGTGGGAATGTAAACTGGTACAACCACTTTGGAAATCAATCTGGTGCTTTCTTAGACAATTAGGAATAGTGCTTCCACAAGACCCAGCTATACCACTTCTAGGTATATTCCCATAATTTGCTCAAGTACACAACAAGGACATTTGCTCAACCATGTTTGTAGCAGCTTTATTTGTAATATCCAGAACCTAGAAACAACCCAGATGTCCATCAGCGGTGTAATGGATACAGAAATTGTGGTATTTTGATGGGGGGGCGGAGCCAAGATGGCGACTAGCACACACAGTTTCTGAGTGGTGGGATACCTGATCTTCTGAGTTGGAGAATGGAAGGACCCCCAACCCAGGAAAACCACAGCGAGGCTTTCTGAACACCAGGGAACATCGCAGGAGGTGAAAACTTTGGCCTCCGGTCACCTGGAGACTTGCTTGGGGAAGGAGAGAAACGATCCTTTGTTCTTGCGGCACTCCCTTCCCCCAACCTCCCTCCTCGGCACAGCGGCACAGCGGACTCACCTTTCTCAGCACAGACCTAACTGCCTGGGGTATACAGCCACTGAGACGGAGCCTCAAGCACTTTAGCGGCAGACAAAAGCCAGCAGTACATGCCCTGGAGTCCCAGATTCGCGCAGCGGCTGCACCATCCTCCCAGGGCGCGAATCTGCTAGACACCATACTAGCTCCGCAGGATCGCCATCATTGATGGTATGGCCCGCCCAATCCCACAGTGACAGAGAATATGCTATATACTCACCAAAACCAGGCAGAAACGTCATACAACCTGGACACACCGGCGCTGGGCCTCCCAAGCTTGGAGAGCACAACAAAGAGATCCCAGGACTTCCCAGAAAGCATAGGGACTAGCAACCCAGTCTCCAGTTACAGCAGGAAGTGGCAGCAGAGCAGCACTGAACTGGCGGGGCACCACAGCCCTCCAGTTTAAGACTAACCAGGGCCAAACCAGAGAACAGAGAGCCTGGTTACCCCATTCCTGCTGAAGTGACCACCCTGAAATCTCAAGCTGCAGTAAGACCTCAGAACCTGGCAGTGACAGCAGCACAGAACTGGCGGAACACATCAAAGAAGCAGGGCCAAACCAGAGAGCAGAGAGCCCCAGATACCAAGATCTCTGCCAAGAGACCTGCCTGTACAGCTAGTCCTCAGCACACGCTGAGAATGCTCAGCTTCCTGAAGAACTCTCCAGACACCAGAGAGAGACAGCACCAGTCTGATCTGCAGAATCCAAAAACAAACAGGGAAGGTTTCAGATAAGCCAATGGCCAGAGGTAGGCGAAAGAACACTTCCAACATAAATCAGGACATCATGACTTCATCAGCAAACCCCAAAATCGATGGATACACCAATTCAGCAGAAGCACAGGAAAATGATTTTAAAGCCATGCTTGCCCAATTATCTGAGGCTCATAAGGAGGAAATGAACAAGTCTTTCAAAGAGATGGCCAGTCAATTGGAGGCAAAGAAAGAAGAAATAGACAATATCCTTAAAGAAACACAGGCAAACATAGCCAAACAAATAGATACACAAGTAGAGGAAAAATTAGTGGCATATAAGAAGGAAATGAAAAAAGAAATAGAGGCCATCGTAGAGAGACAGGAATCCAAATTCAAACACATGAAAGAAATGGTGCAAGGCATGAAAACAGAATTAGAATCAATAAAGAAAACACAAAACGAGAAAACCCTTGAGCTGGAGAACTTGGAGAAAAGATCAGGAACCACAAAAGAAAGCATCACCAACAGAATACAAGAGATGGAAGAGAGAATCTCTGGAGCTGAAGACACACTTGCAGAAATGGATACTTCTCTCAAAGAAAAAGTAAAATCAGAAAAGTTCCAATCACAAAATATCCAAGAAATCAAGGATGCTATGAAAAGACAAAATCTAAGAATAATAGGAATTCAAGAAAAAGAAGACTCCAGACTCCAAGGTCCAGAAAATATTTTCAAGAAAATCATAGAAGAAAATTTTCCCAACTTAAAAAAAGAGATGTCCATAAATATACAAGAGGCCTACAGAACTCCAAATAGACTAGACCAGAAAAGAAACACATCACGACACATCATAGTCAAAACACTAAATCTACAGAAGAAAAGATATTAAAAGCAGCAAGGGAAAAAGGCCAAGTAACATATGAAGGTAAACCTATCAGAATCACACCAGACTTCTCATCAGAAACTATGAAAGCCAGAAGGGCCTGGGCAAGTATCATGGAGACTCTAAGAGATCACAAATATCAACTCAGACTACTATATCCTGCAAAGCTTTCAATCAACATAGATGGAGAAAACAAAATATTCCATGACAAAACTAAATTTACACAATATCTACACAGCAAACTATCCCTACAGAAGATACTAGAAGGAAAACTCCAATCCAATGAAAACAAATTCACCCAAGAAAACAGGGCATACTGATAATGTCCCAACAAAAATGAAAAGAAAACAAGCAATGAAACAGGGTTAGATCATCGACTCCATTACAAAAGGAACTAACATGCATTGGTCACTATTATCTATCAATATCAATGGACTCAACTCACCAATAAAAAGACACAGGCTAACAGAATGGTTAAGGAAACAGGATCCAACATTCTGTTGCATCCAAGAAACACACCTATGCAACAAAGACAAACACTACCTCAGAGTAAAGGGCTGGAAAACTGTTTTTCAAGCAAATGGTTCCAGAAAACAAGGTGGAGTAGCCATCCTAATATCTAATAAAATAGACTTTCAACCCAAGTTAATCAAAAAAGATAAGGAGGGCCACTATATTCTCATCAAAGGAAAAATCCACCAAGAGGATATCACAATCTTGAATATCTATGCCCCAAACACAAGAGCACCGACATTCGTAAATGAAACATTATTAAAGCTTAAATCATACATTGATCCTAATACCTTAAAAGTGGGAGACTTCAACACTCCACTCTCACCAAGGGACAGATCAACTACACAGACACCAAATAGGGAAATAAAAGCACTCACAGAATCCCTAAATCAAATGGACCTAATAGACGTCTACAGATCATTTCACCCAAACTCAAAAGAGTACACCTTCTTTTCAGCACCGCATGGAACCTTTTCCAAAATAGACCATATAGTGGGTCACAAAGCAAGCCTCAACAGATACAAAAGGATTGAAATAATCCCTTGTATACTATCTGACCACCATGGACTAAAGCTAGACATCAACAACAACAGAAACAACAAAAAGCCGACACGCACATAGAAACTGAACAACTTACTACTCAATGACAGCTGGGTTAAGGAAGAAATAAAGAAATTAAAGACTTCCTAGAATTCAATGAAAAGGAAGGCACAACATACCCAAATTTATGGGACACATTGAAAGCAGTGCTCAGAGGAAAATTTATAGCACTAAGTGCTTGCAAGAAGAAATTCATAACATCACATACAAACAACTTAATGGCCCAACTGAAAACCCTAGAAAAAAAAAAGAAGCAGATACACCCAAGAGGAGCAGACGGCTGGAGATAATCAAACTAAGGGCTGAAATCAATCAACTAGAAACAAATAAAACTATCCAAAGAATCAATGAAAAAAAAGCTGGTTCTTTGAGAAAATCAACAAGGTAGACAAACCCTTAGCCAAACTAACTAAAAAGTAGAGAGAAACTATCCAGATCAGCAAAATCAGAAATGAAAATGGGGACATAACCACAGACATTGAGGAAATCCAAACAATTATTAGGTCATACTACAAAAGCCTATATGCCACAAAATTTGAGAATCTAAATGAAATGGATAATTTTCTTGAAAGATTCCATCTACCAAAACTAAGTCAAGATCAGGTAGAAAGACTGAATAGCCCTATATCTCCCAAGGAAATCAAAGCAGTCATTAACAGTCTCCCCTCCAAAAAAAGCACTGGACCAGATGGCCTCAGCGCAGAATTCTACAAGACCTTCAAAGAAGTGCTAACTCCAATTCTCCTCAAGCTATTCCACAAAATAGAAACAGAAGGAACACTACCAAACTCATGCTATGAAGCCACAGTCACCATAATACCTAAACCACACAAAGACCCAACAAAAAAAGAGAACTTCAGGCCTATCTCTCTTATGAACATTGACTCAAAAATACTCAATAAAATACTTGCAAACCGAATCCAAGAACATATCAAAGATATCATCCACCATGATCAAGTAGGCTTCATCCCAGGCATGCAAGGGATGAAGGGTGGTTCAATATATGGAAATCCATCAATGTGATCCACCATATTAACAAACTGAAAGAAAAAACCACATGATAATCTCCCTAGATGCTGAAAAAGCCTTTGACAAAATCCAACATCCATTCATGTTCAAAGTATTGGAGAGATCAGGGATACAAGGCACATATCTAAACATAGTAAAGGCGATATACAGCAAGCCTATAGCTAACATCAAACGCAATGGAGAGAAACTTAAATCAATCCCACTAAAATCAGGGACAAGACAAGGCTGTCCATTGTCCCCATATCTCTTCAACATAGTACTTGAAGTCCTAGCCAGAGCAATAAGAAAACTAAAGGAGATCAAGGGGAAACAAATCGGAAAGGAAGAGGTCAAAGTGTCACTATTTGCAGATGATATGATAGTATACATGAGCGACCCCAAAAATTCAACCAGAGAACTCCTACAGCTGATAAACACCTTCAGCAAAGTGGCAGGATACAAAATCAACTCAAAAAAATCAGAAGCCCTCCTATATACCAAAGACAAAAAGGCTGAGAAAGAAATTAGGGAAACAACACCCTTCACAATAGCCACTAATAACATAAAGTACCTTGGTGTGACTCTAACCAAGCAAGTGAAAGACCTGTTTGAGGAAAACTTCAAGTCTCTGAAGAAAGAAATCGAAGAAGATATCAGAAGATGGAAAGATCTCCCGTGCTCATGGATTGGTAGGATTAACATTGTGAAAATGGCCATACTGCCAAAAGCAATCTACATATTCAATGCAATTCCCATCAAAATACCAACTCAATTCTTTACAGACCTTGAAAAAAAGATTCTCAGCTTCATATGGAGAAACAAAAAATCCAGAATCTCCAAAACAATCCTGTATGACAACAGATCAACTGGAGGTATCTCCATTTCTGATCTCAAGCTGTACTACAGGGCAACAGTAATAAAAACTGCATGGTATTGGCATAGAAACAGAAAGGAGGATCAATGGAACCACATAGAAGACCCAGAAATAAATCCACACACCTATGAATACTCGATATTCGACAAAGAAGCCAAAATCATTCAATGGAAAAAAGACAGCATCTTCAACAAAGGGTGCTGGATCAACTGGATGTCTACATGCAGAAAAATGAAAATAGATCCATATTTATCACCCTGCACAAAACTAAAGTCAAAGTGGATCAAGGACCTCAACATAAAACCAGATACCCCAAATCAATTGGAAAAAAAAGTGGGGAACAGCCTAGAACTCATTGGTACAGGAGACAAATTCCTGAACAGAACACCAACAGCACAGGCTCTAAGAGCAACAATCAATAAATGGGACCTCATGAAACTGAAAAGTTTCTGTAAAGCAAAGGATACTGTCATCAAAACAAAACGACTGCCTACAGATTGGGAAAGAATCTTCACTAACCCTTTATCTGACAGAGGACTAATATCCAGTATATACAAAGAACTAAGGAAGCTGAAAAGCAGCAATCCAAGTAATCCAATTAAAAAATGGGGAACAGAGCTAAACAGAGAATTCTCGACAGAGGAATATCGAATGGCAGAAAAACACTTAAAGAAATGCTCATCCTCATTAGCCATCAGGGAAATGCAAATCAAAACGACCCTGAGATATCACCTTACACCCATCAGAATGGCCAAGATGAAAAACTCAAGCGATAACACATGCTGGAGAGGTTGTCGAGAAAGGGGAACCCTCCTCCACTGCTGGTGGGAATGTAAACTGGTACAACCACTCTGGTAAGCTATCTGGCGCTTCCTAAGACAAATAGGAATAGTGCTTCCTCCAGACCCAGCTATACCACTGCTAGGTATATACCCAAAGTTTGTTCAAGTACACAAAAAGGACACTTGCTCAACCATGTTTATAGCAGCTCTATTTGTAATAGCCAGAACCTGGAAACAACCCAGATGTCCATCAACAGTGGAATGGGTACAGAAATTGTGGTATTTTTATACAATGGAATACCACTCAGCAATCAAAAAGGAGGAAATCATGAAATTTGCAGGCAAATGGTGGGATCTAGAAAAGATCATTCTGAGTGAAATATCCCAGAAGGAGAAAGACAAACATGGGATATACTCACTTATATAGACCTATAAGATATGATAAACATAATGAAATATATACACCTAAAAAAGATAACCAATTGAGCGGACATGGGTTAAGATGATCAATCCTCGTTTAGAAAGACAGATGGGATGTGCATTGAACGTATGACAGGAGTCTACTGAGCGCATCTGAAAGACTCTAACTAGCAGTGTTTTCAAAGCAAAGATTCATGACCAAACCTTTGGCAGAGTACAGGGAATCATAAGAAAGAAGGGGAGTTAGTCTGATGGGGAAAGGATAGGAGCTCCACAAGGACCAAATATATCTGGGCACAGGGTCTTTTCTGAGACTGACATTCAACCAAGGACCATGTATGGATATAACCTAGAACCTCCACTCAGATGTAGCCTGTGGTAGCTCAGTAACCAATTGGTTTCCCAAAGTGAGGGGAACAGGGACTATTTCTAACAAGAACTCAATGACTGGCTCTTTGGTCTCCCCACCCCCGAAGGGAGGAGCAGTCCTGTTAGGCCACAGAGGAGGGCTTTGCAGCCAGTCCTGAAGATACCTGATAAAACAGGATCAGATGAATGGGGAGGAGGTCCCCCCATCAGTGGACTTGGAAAGGGGCACGGTGGAGATGAGGGAGGGAGGGAGGGACTGGGAGGGAATGAGGGATCGGGACACGGCTGGGATACAGAGTTAATAAAATGTAATTGATAAAATAAAAAAATAAAATAAAATTTAAAAAAATTAAAAATAAAGAAATTGTAGTATTTTTACACAATGAAATACTACTCAGCAATCAAAAATGAGGAAATCATGAAAATTGCAGACAAATAGTGGGATCTAGAAAAGATCATTCTTAGTGAGTTATCCCAGAATAAGAAAGACACACTTGGTATATACTCACTTATATAGACCTATAAGATATGATAAACATAATGAAATATATACACTTAAAGAAGACAAACAAGAAAGAGGACCCAGGGTAAGATGACCAATCCTCACTTAGAAAGACAAATGGGATGTGTATTGGACGTAGGAGAAAATAAGTAATAGGATAGGAGCCTACCACAAAGGGCCTCTGAAAGACTCTACCTAGCAGTGTATCAAAGCAGATACTAAGACTCATATCCAAATCTTCAGCAGAGTACAGGGAATCATATGAAAGAAGGGGGAGTTAGTATGACGTGGAAAGGATAGGAGCTCCACAAGGACCAAATATATCTGGGCGCAGGGGTCTTTTCTGAGACCGATACTCCACCAAGGACCATGTATGGATATAACCTAGAACCTCTGATCGGATATAGCCTGTGGTAGCTCAGTAACCAATTGGTTTCCCATAGTAAGGGGAAAAAGAACTATTTCTAACAGGAACTCAATGTCAGGTTCTTTGACCTCCCCACCCCCAAGAGAGAAGCAGTCCTGCTAGGCCACAGAGAAGGACTTCGTAGCCATTCCTGAAGATACCTGATAAAACAGGGTCAGATGAAAGGGGAGGAGATCCTCCCCAATCAGTGGACATGGAAAGGGGCAGGGAGGAGATGGGGAAGGGAAGGTGGGATTGGGAGGGAATGAGGGAGCGGGATACAGCTGGGATACAGAGTTAATAAAATGTAACTAATAATAAAAATTAAAAAAATTAACACTTACACTGGAGTTGCTTGTTGAGAAACTTCTAGGCAAAGAAGTCCTCCCTATGAATAAGTATCCCATTTGTTGCATTTATTGTAAACAATTCCTTATCATGAAGTAAATAATAATAATCTATGCTGGAAATATTTTACCCATTAGCTGTCCTTTCAGGATACACTTGTATTGATTTGTTTTAATTGTCCTTGTCTCTGAGTCAGGCGACCATCCTGACCCAGGACAGGGATTTTAGAGGACACTGGGAGAAACACAATTAACTACCAATGTAAGGGGCAGAGGTTTTCTCCGCATTCAGCTTCTCAGCAAACTAAACCAGCACAGGATAATTAACCATTTCAACACATGCATAAAAGACATTTGATTCTTTGTAAAACTGAGCTCAAGTGGTTTCTGCCAGACAGAAAACTTTCTGTTGAGCCCCATGATGACTGTGTGGAAGTATTGGTCCTCCTCATCACCTGCGTATTGCTGTCCAGGTGAGACTTATCTTTTGGGTCTCACTTTGGCAAGAAAGAAAACATTTTCTTTCCTTTTGTAGTGCTAAAATAAGAGATAGAACACTAATTCTCTCTCACACTCTTTTTTTTTTTTTTTTAACTTGATAGGGTTGTTGTGTGTGACAGTCTGTACTCATGACTGAGTCAGTACAGGTGTCTGATTTTATCAATGTCTAAGTAAGATCCTTCCTGACTAGTCTTGGGGTGACTATTCATTTGTAAACTTGTACTTCCAATCACTGTGTGTGTGTGTGTGTGTGTGTGTGTGTGTGTTTGCGCAAATGGAAGCAGACAGCCTGAAAAATCTTAAAAAGTACCCTTCCTCCTATAAAAAATAAGGGCCTTTCTTTTGTCCTTCCTTTGGTCAAGAAGAACAAGGATATTCAAGAAGCTGGTTCTGGTGAAAGGATTTGTCCCTAAGTCTTCAGAACTTCTGGGAGGTTGGGATATGTCTCTGGGGATTTACTTTCTATGGACAAAGCCTTTTAAGGAGATAATATATATATAATATTTAATATATTTAATTTCAGCTTGCAGTCAGTGTTTGATAGTCCCCATGTCCATCTTGTAGGTTTTAGCCAGTTCTGGGTGGTCTCATAAGTAAAGGGAAGTTGGACGTAAGAGGTTTCAGTGGACTTTCCTTCCTGTTTATAGAACAGGAGGTCAGCCAGTGAGGACCCTGCAAGGCCACTGTTCCCATCTGTAAAGCAAAACAAATGTTGGGAGAGGCCAATGGATACTTGTTTAATCTTTTTCCAGTCTCTCAGCCCAGCCACCAGAGAAGGAATCTTCGGGGAGACAGAATGATGGTGAAGGGTGAGCCTCAAACACTTCAGGACTGGTTCCCAGTGTGAGACTGATTCACACTTACCCATGCCTGCAATATAGTTCCTGCCAAGCTGTTTTTCACTTATATCCTCGATATCATTATTAATAACTTTCTACCCTTATCACAGGACACATCAAAGTGAGAGGCCCTGCACTATCAGAGATAGGCATTAGTTCCCTTTAATCTTATCTGTAGAGCACACCAAGATGAGAACAAAACAGCCAAAATGATAAACATTTTCTTTTACTGGAGGCTGTTTAATGGTCCTGTTGTTTATAGCAAAGTAAGATAAACTCTTGTTTCATGCAAAAGGGAGCGGGACCCAGAAATTCTCAAATAGTCATCTGAACAAGTCATTACTAGTGAGAAAATACAAGCCCTTGGTCTTGCATAAGCTCTGAGAGTTTCCAGCCAGAAAAGGAGAGAGGAAAGATACATATTGTTTGAGATGAAAACAGAAAAGGGAGAACTTGTTCTGCTGTAGGGTATCTCTAAATTCGTGTCCATTTTCTTAAGATTTAAATCTATAAGACATTGTTTAAATCCAATAAGGAAGCAATCATCATAGCACTCTTGGTGACTTTTTTTTTAAAGAGCTATCTCTAGATTTGGAGAGACTCCTTGCAATTCATCACATAATTGGAAGTCTGTAATCTAGAGATTAAGAAACATAGGAAAGAACAACAACACAAACAGGTATCTAACAAACTCAAAAGGTGATGGCATTGCCCTGTTCCCTCTTTTAAGCCTCCCTCTGTTATTGTGACTCAAAGGGGAAAGCAAAGCAAGGGTACCTAGAGTGTCATCAGGCTGGAACAGGAGTGTGCCAACATGGAGCCAAAGAATGTTGAAGGGGCAAGAACAATCTATCTCAGTTAGAGGAAAATGAGTGTGAAGATAGCAAACAGATTCCACTGGCAGCTGCTCATCTAACACCTAGCAACTTACTTTTTGAGTGCCCAGTGAGTTCTGGGCTTTACTCATATTCAGCACTGGACTACTTCAAACCTCAGTGTCAGTTCCGTTTTTAGTAGGATGCTAGTGGAGTGACATTGCTGAAAAAAAAATTAAGTCCTCTCTAGAAATCAGTGGATATATCATGTTAAAAATATGCCAAAAACAAACAAACAAAACCAATAAAAGTAGAAAGAAAAATAAGCAAAAAGCCGCCTTGTATTTCTGGTGTTACTTCCTTAATCTAAGCAAGATGGCAGTGAAGTTAGATGGCATTTGACTTTTCTTAATAATGTCACGAGCCAAGACTGTATTGAAGTTGCGTGGTTACCTCCATCTTAATGAGGTTACAGGGAGGTTTGAATATTATGGCCCCCATAGACTCATGTGTTTGCATGCTTGGCCTTGTGACACCATTCAGAGATATGGACTTGCTGAAGTAGGTGTGGCCTTGTTGGAAGAAGTGTGTCACTGTATAAGTGGAGTCTGAGGTCTCAGAAGCTCAAGTGGATTCACTTCTGATGCTTTTGGATTAATATATAGAAATCTCAGCTCCTTCTCCAGCACCATGTCTGCCTGCATGTAACCATGTTTCCCTGTCATGACAATAATGGACTAAACCTCTGAAATATAAGTTAGCTTCAATTAAACGTTTTTCTTTAATAAGAGTTTCCTTTCTAAGAATTGCTGTGGTCATGGTGTTTCTTCACAGCCATAGAAATCCCAACTAAACAGGCCACAGGCCACAATGGCCAGAAACCAAAGGCTTGCTATCTGTTTTATAGTAAAATGAGTCCATCCCTGAACAGGCCACAGAAACATGTGAAATCCACACATTTAAAAAATTAATGTTTACCTTTTTATTAAAAAAAAAACAACTTGGTTAGGTTAGAGTGGATATAAGAGGAGACAGCATCTATTGCCTACACAGGTAAGCCCAAAATAGTAAAACAAAGAAGGAATTTCATGGTCTCAGCTCAAGGAAGCGGAGTCCCTATATGGTTGTTATGACTAATTACTACCTCAGTGTGAAAACAATAGTGGGCTGGCCTTGCCCACCGTCTCTTTCTCTCTCAAAGTTGTATAAAGGACTAGGGAAGAATGAGAGATATGAGAGTTTTGAAAACTCCAAAATTGTATCTGCTGTCAGTTGGAGAGTAAATCACCAAATCTCCCTGAGAATGTCTTGTCCTTCTGGTACTTGACCACTGTAAGGTTCCATCACTATGGAGTCAGGCCTTGTGTTAATAGTAGAATTTTAATTTCTTTTCACAGGCCTCTGGTCACCAAGCAGTTTAACTTACTTTCTACATTACACAGGTATTAGAGTTAGAAGAGGTGTCAAAGGAGACCTTTCTTGTTAAGAAGGAAGTGAAATTACTAGCCCCCTAAATGAGTGGTCATACTTTCCTTTCCTTGTAAAACCTTGCTATCTATCCTTACAGCTTTTGTCTGGGTTTATACTCCCTTTGATTAGTCAGTGGTCCACAGAAGAAATCTTAAGATGAAGTTCCAACAATATTGCCTTCTAAGTGGGTCGTGATCAGCTTTGTTTCTCTGCCAGTCAAAGAATGTTAAAGGCAGAAAAACTCTCAAGCAAACAAAAAACAGTGGAAGAAGTCCTAAACACCGAAAAAAAAAAAAGAAAGAAAGAAAGAAAGAAAGAAAGAAAGAAAGAAAGAAAGAAAGAAAGAAAGAAAGAAAGAAAGAAAAGAGGCTTTGGTTTTGGGTGAGGAAACACACACATCCATGGTATGCTCTGCACCCAGAGCAAAGGGCAGCACAGAGGAAAAGAAACCAGAACAGAGGGGACTCAGAAGCCAGAGCCCTGGCTCTCTGTTTCTTATAGCAACTATTTGGAATAGAAAACAATTTGAACCTTTAGTATAACTCTTCAGTAAAGAATACTTCTGGTTTCATGGGCCATAAGGTCTCTGTGTGCTCAGTGCCCAACTCTACACAAAGAGCCAATATTTTTCACTGAGAATCTGTTTATATTAAACAAATGCTGGATCTCTTTTGACCTGTTGGCTGTGGGACACTCTTTCTGAATCATGCGGTGATTATACTTCATGATGATGTCTTTTTATTCTCATCCATTCTATCACAAATGCTGACATCACGAAGATGAATTATATATATATATATATATATATATATATATATATATATATATATATATATATATGTTTACTTCTTGTATTTAAAGTATCAGTGTTAATTTTCATAAATTATAGTAATCTTACATTGATTGTATATTTTCATTATAAACTAAAGAAGTAAGCAATCTGAAACTGAAATTAAAAATTAAAATTAAAAATTTCAGTTTCTTTTTAAGAAAAAAATTAAAACAAAATATATGATCATCTGATTATATGCCAAAAAGGCTTTGACAAAATTCGACGCACCTTTATGATAAAATACTGGATAGAATTGGGATATATGGACACACCTAAGCATAATAAAGATAGCTTATAGCAAGCCTATAGCCAATACCAAATTAAATAGAGAGAAGCACAGAGCAATTTCACTAAAATCAGTAACAAGAAAAGTTGTCAACTGTCTCCATGTCTATTACATATAGGTCTTGAAGTTTTAGCTAATTTAATAAGAAAACTGAAGGGCATCAAGGGACTAGATTGAAAAGATGAAGCCAGAGAATCATTATTTGTAGATCATAAGATACTGTCCAAAAGTGATCCGAAAATTTCCTACTAGGTAACTCCTACAGCTTATAAACATTTTGAAAAAAAAAAAAGTGCTCTGATACAAGATTTACTCAAAAAAAAAAAAAATGAGTAGCCCTCTTATACACAAATGTCAAATGAATAGAAGAAGATATTAGGGGAAAATATCCTTCACAATAGTCTCAAGTAATAGAAAATATCTTGGGTTAACTCTAATCAAGCAAATGCAAGACTTGTTATGATTAAAACTTCCAGTCTTCAAAGAAAAAATTGAAGAAGTTATCAGAATATGGGAAGATATCCCATGCTCATGGATTGATAAAATTAACATGGTAAGATTAACCATTTTAGCCAAAGAAATCTACAGATTCCATGAAATACTCATCAAAATTAGAAAAACATATAAAGAAGTAAAACAAAATAGACTTAAAAAACTAAATAATACAGTTAAAATGAGGTACAGATCTAATAGAGAATTCTCAATATAGGAATTTCAAATTGCCAAGAAGCACTTAAAGAAATGCTTAACATCCTTAGATCAGGAGAATTCAAGTCAAAACTGCTTTGAGATTCCATCTTTTTTATTTTAATTGTTTTTTATTTTTGTTAATTACAGTTTATTCACTTTGTATTCCCCCATACCTCCCTCCTTCCCTCCCAATTCCACCCTTCCTCTTCCCCACCTGTGTCCCTCTTCCAGTCCACTGATAAGGGAGGTCCTCCTCCCCTTCCCTCTCATCCTAGCCTACCTAGCCTATCAGGTCGCATCAGGACTGGCTGCATTGTCTTCTTCTGTGGCCTGGTAAGGCTGCTCTCCCCTCAGGGGGAGGTGATCAAAGAGCAGGCCAATCAGTTCATGTCAGAGACAATCCCTGTCCCCATTATTATGGAGGCTGCTTGGACAGTGAACTGCCATAGACTATCTCTGTGCAGGGGTTCCAGGCCATCTCCATTCATGGTCGTTGGCTTTAGTATCAGTTTCAGAAAAGACCCCTGTGCCCAGACTTTTTGGATCTGTTGCTGTCCTTGTGGAGCTCCTGTCCTCTCCAGGTCTTACTATCTCCCATTTCTTTCATAAGATTCCCTGCACTATGCCCAAAGTATATGAGTCTCAGCATATGCCTTGATACCCTGCAGGGTAGAGCCTTTCAGGGGCCTTCTGTGGTAGGCTTCTGTCCTGTTCCCTGTTTTCTCCCTCCTCTGATGTCCATCCTCTTTGCCTTTCTGAATGGGGATTGAGCATCTTAGCCAGAATCCTCCTTCCTGATTAGCTTCCTTAGGTGTATAGATTTTAGTATATTTATCCTATAATATTTGTCTAATATCCACTTATGAGTGAGTATATAAACTGTGTCTCTTTTGCTTCTGGGATACCTCTCTCAGAATGATCTTTTCCAGTTACCACCATTTACCTGCAAGTTTCATGATTTCCTTGTTTTTTTATAGCTGAGTAGTATTCCATTGTGTAGATGTACCACAATTTCTGTTTCCATTCCACAACTGAGGGGCATCTGGGCTATTTCCATCTTCTGGCTATTACAAATAAGGCTGCTATAAACATGGTTGAGCAGATGTCCTTGTTGTATACTTGAGCATCTTTTGGATATATGCCTAGGAGTGGTATAGCTGGATCTTGAGGAAGCACTATTCCTAACTGTCTGAGATAGTGCCAGATTGATTTCCAAAGTGGTTATATAAGTTTACATTCCCACCAGCAGTAGAAGAGGGTTCCATTTTCTCCACAACCTCTCCAGCATGTGTTGTCATTTGAATTATTCATCTTGGCCATTCTGATGGTTCTCCCAACTCTCCATCACATACCAGGAGACTACATCTTATCCCTGTCTCAATGTCTAAGAACAATAATAAGTGACAATTCATACTGGCAACAATGGGACCAAGAGGAACACTCCTTCATTGCTGGTTTGAGTGAAAACATGTACTACCACAATGTAAATCAATATGGTAGTTCCTCAGATAATTGGAAATTGATATACACCTATACCCAGTTATGCAACTCTTGGGAATATACCTAAAGGATGTTCTACCTACTACAAGGCTACTTGATCAACTACATTCATTGAAGCTTTGTTCATACTAACCAGAAAATTGGTACAATCCAGAGGTCCTTCAACTGATGAATGGATAAAGAAAATGTGGTATATTTACATAATTTAGTGTTACTCTGTGGTCAAAAAAAAAAATGACAGCCTTAAATATGGAGTCAAATGGTTGAAACTAGAAAAAAAAATTATCTTCAGTGAGGTAACCCAGAAACAGAAAAACAAAGCTAGTATATATGTACTATAAGTATATATTAGTTGTTACATGAATGATAATTCAGCTATAATCCACAGACCCAGATGAAGAGGAGGGCTATAGATAGAAAGTATGGATCTCCTGGAGAGGGGAAATACAATAGATCCTGCAGGTGGACCTGGGGTGGATGGAGACAGTAGCAAAGGGTGTCAGATTGAGGGGGCCAGGACTGTGTGACCATGTAGGGAGTGGCAGCTGTAACTGAGGGGCTTTTGGGAGGCAGTGTAGAAATATAGTGCAGTGGAAACATTCTAGAATCATGAGGGTGACCCTGGTGAGGACTCCTAGTAATAGAGAATACGGAGTCTGAACTGACTATCTTTTGTAGCCATGTACGTGCTGGGACTGGTTACATGCAGTTGAGTTATTGGCTGAGGAGGTTCTGTGGAGAACCCTAAAGAAACACACTGTTCTAAGATAGAAGTTTGCTTCATTGTAGAGGACAACTTCTACACAGAATGTAGAAAGATATGGGTTTGGAGCATTCATGCCTACATTCTCGTCTCCTTGGGATGAAAAGGCACAATGCAGGCTACAGAAAGAGAAACTTGAGCACCAACAGAGCCAGAACCCTCTGCTTGTCCCTACACACACACAATCTGTTCTGCCTGCAAGATGTGCTGGAGCAATGGTGGCACAGACCTTGTTGGAGTGGCCAACCAATGCTGCATTTACCTTGAGTCTCATTCCATGAGATGAAGGAGATCATTACCTATACTGCCTGGGTGGCCTGGAACCAGAGATCGGACAGAATAGCTGAGAGAAACAAACACAACTGGCAAGTGGAAAAGAAAACCAACAAAATGAATCCTAATGGTATTCTGCTATGCTCAGGGACTGGTGTCTTGTCCAGTTGTCACCAGAGAAGTTTACTCTGGCAGCTGATGGGAACACGTGCAGAGACCCACAGCAAGACATTTAGCAGAGAGTCTGAATTAGAGGTCTCCATTGTGTTTCTCATCTAGATCACTGGGGAACCTCAAGGAAGAGGAAAAGGAAAGACTGTAGGAGTCAGAATTTATGGAGAACACTAGGAAAACATGGTCCACTGAATCAACTAAGCCACACTTACATGGGTTCACAGAGACAATAATGGTAAACATGAGGCCTGAATGGATCACACCAGGTCCTCTTAGTATATGTTATAGATGTTAGCTTGGTGTTTTTGTTAGATTCGTAAAGGTGGGAGAGGGTGTATCTCTGACTCTTTTGCCAGCTCTTGGGACTCTTTTTCTATTATTAGGTTGCCTTGTCCAGCCTCAATATGAGGGCCTTTGCCTTGACTTACTGTATATTGTTTTGTTCTATTTAGC
Source organism: Meriones unguiculatus (assembly GCF_030254825.1). NCBI lineage: Eukaryota > Metazoa > Chordata > Mammalia > Rodentia > Muridae > Meriones > Meriones unguiculatus. The sequence continues at coordinate 35,976,463 of NC_083367.1, read as the reverse complement.
TGTCATCCATTGGAGGCCTGCTCTTTTCTGTAGAGTAAATATAGGGGGAATAGATCTGGGAAAGATGGGGGCAGGAGGAGAAACTGTGTTTGGGATGTATTGTATGAGAGAAGACTCTACTTTCAATCAAAAAGGATAATCTATTTATAGTATAACATAAAAGAAGGAAATATATAGAAACTAACCTATTCAAAGAGAAATATTTGTTTGTCTACAACCATAAAATAGTACTAAAAAAAGAAGATAAGAGAAGGCATTTCTGGTTCATTGATTGATTGCTATGAAGCCAATATAACTATAAGTGTACAAATTCATTTAAAACCATAGTAATTTCCAATAATACATTTGTAGAACCAGACTGACCCATTTTCTTATTGCTATGTAATTTCAAAGGACTTAAAACAACAGAAACAACCTTGAAAACAAGTCATTTAGAGGTCACACATATTGCAGATTTCAAATTGAGCTCCACTGACTTTACAATTCTTGGTTCGTTAAACTATACTTGCTTCTTTTATTCCATATGTGATTTGTAAATAGTTTCTACCATTTTGTAGTTTTTTTTTCTGTTCTATATGTTGATTTCCAAATCAACAATCTAGCCAGAGGTTGGGGTGGTTTATGTTTTATTACCATTATAATTTTTGACACAAAAAGTCTTCATATATATATTTTTTTTTATTTCTCAGTGGTTGTCATACTTTTTTTTCTGCCAAGTCTTTGTATATCTGGAGCACAGAAGAATCTTTGTGCAGTGCTCCTCTCCCTGAAAAGTTAGCTACTTTGAAAAATGCCCTTTTAGTATGGGGTGGCACATAATCCTGCAACATTGTACATGTTGCATGGGTTGAGTAACAAAGGAGTAGACAGTTCTTTAAAACTACTAAGAACTAGAAATGCCCATTAATAGTCTATTTTCCAGGATCAGAAAGTAAAAGAACTTTGAGAAAGTACAATTCTCAAGACTAAGGATGTAAAGCTTGCATAATTCTAAAATTTACTTAGGAAAGTAAGGCAGACTCAATGCTCATGCAATAGCGAACTTGATTTAGGGCATCAGACAATTCGTACTCTAAGGGTATTCTGAGGATTAAGCAAAGTCATGTAAGCAAAGTTCACTGGGGATAAGTTGTACACAGTTACAAGGGCGAGGTCACATTGGTTCAAGTTGTTTACAGTTATGAGGACAACTCTTGTTTAGAAACATCATTCTGAATAGTAATGAGTAAGGCGCTGGATAATATGAAATGAAACCCATTCCTATTATTGCATCTGAAAGAGGTACAAAAGCACAAGCACATTCCAAGACTAGGGCATGCTATGGAAAAATGGAGATCACAAGACTCTTGTCTTATTCACTTAGAGTTTTCTCACAAGGTCTTAGAAATCTCCTTGTACAGCTTCATTCATGGACCTGTTCTGACAACCTACATAGTGAATTTCAGGCCAATCAAGACTTTATACAGCAAAATACTAGAGGATACGAAGATGTTTCATTCATATGGATTATTATTAGATTAGTATTATGGAAATGAAAACACAATCAAAAACTGTCTACAGAGGCTGGAGAGAAGGATTAGCAGAATTCTTGCAGAGGACCTGAGTTTCATTCCCAGAACTCACATACAACTATACAATTGCTAATCTCACTGATCAAGGGAAAAAAAAAACAAACAAAAAACACTGCCTCAATTTTGAGCCAAATTTGGAACAAGCTTTAAGTAAATACAGGCCAGGATGATGGATTCTGGCCAGTTCCATTCTGGAGTTCCCAGAAAATGGCCATGAGTCACATTTTGTAGAGGCTTTCAAGGCAAACCCATAAGGCCACATATTTTCTACCAGGTCTAATCAGAGATAAGCATTTATCCTGACTTACTTTCTGCATCTGGACCTCTTACCTAAATCCAATTAGGGGCAAGCATACATTCTGATGTATTTCCTGCTTGTGTATCTTCTGCCTACCTGTGATCTAGCATATCTGGTGTAGTTGGGCCAACCAAAATTGTTTAGAGGAGTGAAAATATGTGTCATGTTAGCCTACATAAAAAACAGCCTTCACAGAAAAACACTTAAAGAAATGCTCATCCTCATTAGCCATCAGGGAAATGCAAATCAAAACGACCCTGAGATATCACCTTACACCCATCAGAATGGCCAAGATGAAAAACTCAAGCGATAACACATGCTGGAGAGGTTGTCGAGAAAGGGGAACCCTCCTCCACTGCTGGTGGGAATGTAAACTGGTACAACCACTCTGGAAAGCTATCTGGCACTTCCTAAGACAAATAGGAATAGTGCTTCCTCCAGACCCAGCTATACCACTGCTAGGTATATACCCAAAGTTTGTTCAAGTACACAAAAAGGACACTTGCTCAACCATGTTTATAGCAGCTCTATTTGTAATAGCCAGAACCTGGAAACAACCCAGATGTCCATCAACAGTGGAATGGGTACAGAAATTGTGGTATTTTTATACAATGGAATACCACTCAGCAATCAAAAAGGAGGAAATCATGAAATTTGCAGGCAAATGGTGGGATCTAGAAAAGATCATTCTGAGTGAAATATCCCAGAAGGAGAAAGACAAACATGGGATATACTCACTTATATAGACCTATAAGATATGATAAACATAATGAAATATATACACCTAAAAAAGATAACCAATTGAGCGGACATGGGTTAAGATGATCAATCCTCGTTTAGAAAGACAGATGGGATGTGCATTGAACGTATGACAGGAGTCTACTGAGCGCATCTGAAAGACTCTAACTAGCAGTGTTTTCAAAGCAAAGACTCATGACCAAACCTTTGGCAGAGTACAGGGAATCATAAGAAAGAAGGGGAGTTAGTCTGATGGGGAAAGGATAGGAGCTCCACAAGGACCAAATATATCTGGGCACAGGGTCTTTTCTGAGACTGACATTCAACCAAGGACCATGTATGGATATAACCTAGAACCTCCACTCAGATGTAGCCTGTGGTAGCTCAGTAACCAATTGGTTTCCCAAAGTGAGGGGAACAGGGACTATTTCTAACAGGAACTCAATGACTGGCTCTTTGGTCTCCCCACCCCCGAAGGGAGGAGCAGTCCTGTTAGGCCACAGAGGAGGGCTTTGCAGCCAGTCCTGAAGATACCTGATAAAACAGGATCAGATGAATGGGGAGGAGGTCCCCCCATCAGTGGACTTGGAAAGGGGCACGGTGGAGATGAGGGAGGGAGGGAGGGACTGGGAGGGAATGAGGGATCGGGACACGGCTGGGATACAGAGTTAATAAAATGTAATTGATAAAATAAAAAAATAAAAAAATAAATTAAAAAACAAACAAACAAACAAAACAGCCTTCAGTGTTTCAAGAAGCATCTGTCCTTGGGCAAGTGGCTTATAGATTACAGGCATTTTTGCTTTGTAGACATTTTTTAAAATTTTATTTTATTAATTACACTTTATTCACTTTGTATCCCCATAAGTCCCTCCCTCTTCCCCTCCAGGTCCCACCCTCCCTCCCCTTCTTCACACATGCCCCTCCCCCAGTCCACTGATAGGGGAGGTCCTCCTCTCCTTCCTTCTGATCTTAGTCTATCAGATCACATCAGGAGTGACTGCGTTGTCATCTTCTGTGGCCTGGTCAGGCTGCTCCCCCCTTAGGGGGAGGTGATCAAAGAGCAGGCCAATCAGATTATGTCAGAGGCAGTCCCTCTTCCCATTACTATGTAACACACTTGGATACTAAACTGCCATGGGCTACATCTGTGCCGGGGTTCTAGATTATCTTGGTTGGAGTATGAGTCTCTGGGAAGACCCCTGTGTAGATATTTTAAGCACAGAAATTAAAATTTGAAATATAACTTGGATTTTTACACATCTATACCTCAATGCTGAGTAAAAGAAACATTTCTGAAGGTATCATCATATTTGATTTCAAGTAATACTGTACAGCCACAGTAATAAAACCAGCATGTCAGTAGTTTAAAACTACAGGCATGAACATCACTGGACTAGAGGAAAGCATCCAGATATAAGACCACAGAACTATATCAACTTGTTTTAAAGACAGCCTCTTTAAGAAAAAAAAAGTATGTATTATATATATATATATATATATATATCCACATGTACAAGGTGAAATTATATTATTTTGCCTTCTGCAAAAAAGGCTTGAAAAAAACCCTAGATTCTGAGACACTTACAGGAAAAAGTAAGGAAGATTCTTCAACACATAGGTACATAATTCAGTGGGTAAAATATTGGTCATATTAACATGGGGATCTTGATCTAAATCCCCTGGACCCAAGTACAGGCAGGTGTGGTAATGTGCTTCTGAATTTTTGAAATACAAGGCAAAGAGAAGAGAGTATCTAGGTTTAGGCTGGTATAAGAAATAAAAAGTGAAAGGCAAGGACTGATACCCAATGCTGTTCTCTGACCTTCTCAGATAGGCTATGACATGCATTTTTCTCCCACCTCCAAATATACACATGTTCTGTATACACGTACATGCGTCATACACATATTACAATTTTTAAAGGTGCAGGCATAGGAAAAGGCTTCCTGAAGACAACTCCAATCACTCGGGAAATTAAGCAAGCAATTGTGCAGTTTAATTTTATCAATTTCATTGAAAAAGTTCAAAAGTTTCTGCAAAGCAAAAGAAACTGAGTGGAAAGAATCCAACAAAAGAAGAAATTTCTGTGACTAAACATTCAGCAGACAATAAATATTCAAAATATGAGAGAGAAGATAACTCAGAAAATAAATAAGAAATCAAACAGTCCCATCAACAATGCACTGGCTAATGAAATGAGCAGATAGCTATTGAAAAATAAAGAAAAAACAGAAGTGTGGCAGCATAATATGCATGAAAAATGTTCAGCATATCTAGTTATCAGGAAAATGCAAGTTAAAATTACATTGATGCACAATCTCCTGTCAGTCAGTTCAGCCACTAAAAAAAGCAAATAACATGTACAAAAGGAAACCCTTGCACACTGTGAGGAAAAAAAAACTAGCCCAGGCACTCCAGATCTCAAAAAAAAAAAAAAAAAAAAAAAACCCAAAACCTAATCTACATATATATAACATATATATGTGTGTGTGTGTGTGTGTGTGTGTGTGTGTGTGTGTGTATACCTACAAAAACACTAGCACCACAAACATCAAGATTACAGGAATTAACAATCATTGGTCATTAATATCACTCAAAAATCAACGAACTCATTTCCCAATAAAAAGACACAGATTAAAAGAATGGATGCGTCACATATAAGACACACCTCCGCAACAACAACAAAAATACAGTTACCTCAGAGAAAAGGGTTTGAAAAGGATTTTCAAAGCAAATGGACCCTGAAAACAAGCTGCAGTAGCCATTCTAATATCTGTTAAAATAGATTTTCAACAAAATTAAAAAAATATATATATATGTAAAGAACACTTTATACTCATCAAAGGAAAAAGCCATCATGATAATATTTCAGTTCTGAATATCTATTTCCTAAATGCAAGGACACCCACTTTCTTAAAATAAACATTACTAAAGCATAAATCACACATCAAACTCCACACATTAATAATAGGAGACTTCAACACCTTACACTCACCAATGGACAAAAACTACACAGAGAAATAACAAAACTAATAGATGTCATGAATCAAATGGCTTTAACAGATATCTACAGAATTTTTCACCCAAAGACAAAAGAGTATACCTTCTGCTCAGCACCTCGTGAACCTTCTCCAAAATTGACTCAGACACAAAGCAATTCTCAACACACACATACATGAAAATTGAAACAATCCCTGCATCTTATCAGACTACCACAGATGAAAACTAGACTTCAATATCAACAAAAACTACAGTAAGCCTACGAACTCATGGAAATTGTACAAGTCTCTACTCAATGTCCACTGGGTCAAGAAAGAACTAAAGAAAACAAATGAAAAATTTCTAGAATTTAATGAAAATGAAGGCACAGTATACCCAAAATTATGGGAAACAATGAAAGCAATGCTAACAGTAAAGTTCATAGCACTAAGTGCCTTCAAAAAGAAATTAGAGAGAGCTCATACTAGCAATTTAAAACCATACCTAAAAGCTCTACAACAACAACAAAAACAACAACAAACAAACAAACAATAAAAAAAAGCCATACACACCCAAGAGAAGTAATTGGCAGGAAAGAACCAAACTCAGGACTGAAAGAATTAAATTAGAAACAAAGAGTACAATACAAAGAATCAATAAAACCAAGAGTTGGTTGTTTAAGAAAATCAATATGATAGACAAACTTTAGCCAAATTAACTGAAAGGCAGAGAGAGAATATCCAAATTAACAAAATCAGACATGAAAAGGGGTCAGAAAAACACACACCTAGGAAATCCATAGAATCACTAGGACTTACTTCAAAAACATGTACTCCACAAAATTAGAAAACCTAAAAGAAATGAACAATTTTCCTGACAGATACTACTAACTAAAGTTAAATCATGACCAGGTAAACAATCTAAATAGACCTATAACCCCTAAGGATATAGAAGCAGTCTTTAAAAGTCTCCCAACTAAAAAAAGAAAACAAAACAACAACAACGAACAAAAACAAATAGAAATCATAGAGCCAGATGGTTGTAGTTCAGATTTCTATCAAACTTTAAAATAAGAGCTAATACCAATACGCCTCAAACTATTCCACAAAATAGAAACAGAAAAAATGCTGTTAAATTCATTTTATGAGGGTACATTTACCCTGATATTTAATCCACACAAAGATCCAACCAAGAAATAAAATTTCAGACCAGTTTTCCTTATGAACATTTTTGCAAAAATATTCAATGTAATTCTCGTAAACTGAATCCAAGAACACATCAAAAAACACCATCTACCATGATCAAATAGTATTCATCCCAGAGATTCAGGGATGGTTCAACATAGGAAAATTCATCAATGTAATCTACCATATAAATAAATTAAAAGAAAGCACACACACATACACACACACACACACATACACACATGCACACACACAAGATCATCTCATTAGAGGGTGAAAAGGTCTTTAACAAAATCTAGCACCCATTATGATAAAAGTCTTCGAAATATCAGGGATATAAGATTCATACCTAATACAATAAAGGCAATACACAACAAGCCTATAGCCAACATCAAATTATATGGTAGATATGTAAAACAATTCCACTAAAATCAGGGGTAAGATAAGGCTGCCCAGTTTCTCCATATCTATTTAATATATTACTGGAAATTTAGCTAGAGTAATAAGAGATCTCTACATCAGACAAAGGACTAATATTTTAAATACATAATATTTAAAATACATAAAGAACTTAAGAAATTAAACACCAACAAACCAAATAACCCAATTAAAAAATGGTGTCTGAGCTGGTCAGAGCTAAACAGAATTCTTAACACAGGAATATCTAATGGCTGAGAGGCACTTAAATAAATGTTCAACATTCTTAGTCAACAGGGAAATGCAAATCAAAAAGATTCTGAAATTCTATCTCATACCTGTTAGAACGGCTAAGACCAAAAACTCAATATGGAGTCCCTTTTCCCCATATGATCATGACAACATAGGCTCTCCAGTACTTGGAGCAAGCTTTGCACTCTTACATTGCTGGTAGGAGTGCAAACATGTACAACCACTGTGGAAATCAATCTTGAGTTTTCTCAGAAAATTGGGAATAGTGCTACCTCAAGACCTCAAGATCACACTTTTGAGCATATTCTCAAAAGATGCTTTACCATACCCAAAGGAGACTTGGTCAACTAGGTTCACAACAACTTTATTCCTAACAGCCAAAAACTGGAAGCAACCTAGGTGACCTTCAACTAAAGAATAAAAAAAAAAAATTGTGGTACATTCACCCAATGGAATATTATACAGCTATTAAATACAAAGACATCATGCAATTGCAGACAAATGGATGGAACTAGAAAAGATCACCCTGAGTGAGGTAGCTCACACCGAGAAGACACACATGGTATGCACACACTTATAAGTGGATATTAACCATCAAGTGTAGTTTACCCATGCTGTAATCCATAGACCCAAAGAAACCTAGGAGGTCCCAAGGAAGGATGTTTGAATCTCACTCAGAAGAGGAAATAAAATATACATCTAAAGTAGGTGGAGGTAGGGTACTGGGTGGGAGAGAAGGTAGATAGAGTAATAAGAGCAGGAGTCATGTTTTGTCAGAGCTCTGGCAGGAGGAGAAAGACCAGGAGAGAGAACACACATTGCTGGAGGTCATTTCTGGGGCAAAGGGGGCTTCTGGGTGTCTGTGGGTGTGAGCCTCATAGAGACTCCTGGCAGCAGGGGTTAAGAAGCCTGAAGTTGCCACCTCCTGTAGCCAGGTAGGACGTCCAGTGGAGGGAGAGGGACATCAACCCACCCATAAAACCTTCGACCCAGAATTTATCTTTCCTACAAGAAGTGTTGCGGACTGGGGGAGGGGCATGGGAGGAGAAGAGGGAGGGAGGGAGAGGGAAGGGATGAGGGAAGGGGCTACAACTGGGATACAAAGTGTACCCCAAATTCATTACAAGTTGTAATAAATAAAAATATATTAAAAAATAAAAAGATGGAGCAGAGACTTGAGGGAAAGGCCAACCAACAACTAGCCCAACCTGAGACCCACCTCATAGGAGAGAGCCAGTCCTTATCCCTATTAATGATACTCTGCTATGTTTGCAGACAGGAGCCTGTCATCTTCATAGAGGCTTCATCTAGCAGCTGATAAAAACAGACGCAGAGACCCATAGCCCGACAGTGGGCGGAGTTGGGGAATTCTGTGGAAGAGTGGGAAGAAGTATAGAGGAAGCTCGGGGGAAAGGGACACCACAAGAAGACCTATGATGTAAACTAACCTGGACCCATTGGGGCTCACAGAGACTGAACCGCTAATCAAAGAGCATGCATGGGCTACACTTGCTACACATATGGAGTAGATGTGCAGCATGGTCATCATGTAGGTCCCCTAACAATGGGAGTAGGGCTGTCTCTGACTCTGTAACCTGCCTTGGGGTCACTTTCTCTTAGCTGGGCTACCTTGTTGGGTGTCAGTGGGAGAGGAAGTGCTCAGACCTGCTGGGACTTGATGTACCAGGGTCTGGTGTGGTACACAAGGGTGCCCTCTTCTTCTCTTGAGAAGGAGAGGAGGAAATGGGGGAGGGGTGTGTGAGGGTGGGACTGGGAAGTAAGGAGGGCATTGGCTGGAATGAGACTGCAAAGTAATGAAATAAGTAAATATGAAATGAATCATGGGAAATGTATTACATGATATAGAAATGAATTATTACATTAAAAATGTGTCTGTATTTTAGTTGTGGGAAAAGATGAACTACAGTACAGCTTTATAACAACTGGTACTTCTTATAAAATAAATTTCTTAGAAGAGCCTTTAAAAAGGTTCAAGCGATTTTTTTTTCCTTTAATGGTGACTTTTAAAGAAACACAAGTCAAAACCAATGCAAAGCCTGATTCAATATTGTCAAAGAAAAAGTTTGGCTGTTGGAGGATAGATTCTACATCCATCCATTTGTAGAATAATGACAGAAACATCAAGAGGCTCAAGATGGAAATCGCCTCAGCTTTCAGTCCTATCAGGGTCTCTTCATGATCTCAAATCTGGACCTCTGGGCTTTGCTCCTTCTTTTGTACTCACAGATCTAAGAGAGAGAGAAAAAAATCTCTAAATTATCCAGAAGCACATCCATGTCATTAAGACATTAAAGTGAAAAAAAAAAGTATATCTTAGCTTAAATTTATTCCATTATTATATTTTAGAAGAACATCACAAGTCAACTCTGACACGGTCACATTGAGATGCAAATTTTATTCTTGAATATTGACAAAAATCCCATACTGAATGAGTTGTAATATGGCTCCTGCTCAGAGCAGAAACAAGAAAGCAGCTGTCATGAATGTAGTCATGGAAAACACATGGTGCGAATGATTATGGACACAAAAGCCAGGACATCAAATGATATTACTGATAAGACATACAGGAGGAATGTTGTCATTGGAAGTTGAATATCATTCCCTCTAATGGTTTTAAAGGTACCAGTGTTCTAGTTAACCAAGTATGGGAGGACAAATAATACTCCCTGCCAAAATTATATGTCTTTGTTTATGAAATCACACTGTGTTCTCTGATTTTTCATTTGCATATCTATTTTTACTGTACATATTTTAATTCCAAAGAAACTCCCTTCCTTCATATAACACATTTGTGACAGTCATTAAACATTGATAAATATTCTCTAAACATTCCATGTGTGTTTATTGCCTCATTTTGTTAATACGTAGAAAATACCTTATATGAAAATAAAACTATATGATTTGAATATAGCTCTCATTGTTTAAACCTGAATGTCTCTCAGAAGACTACGCTGAAATGCTCATTTCCCCCGCTGTAGTGCTCTGATCCAGGCCGGAAGGTCTGTAGGAAGGAAGACCTGGTTCTGAACCTGGTCTGTTTTTCGTTTCTGCCAGGGGATGAGTGGCACTACTGTGTGCTTCCATCAGCATCCCCATAGACAGGGCTTCCACTGCCTCGCCTCACCCTGATAGGTAGAAATATCTCTTGTAAACTTAACAAATCTTACTTCCTGAAATTATTTCTGTCAAGTGTCATGCCATCCAGTCACAAAAATAACTCAGGAAATTAGAAAGATAAACATGTACGCGATATGTATGTACACACATATGTAAAGACATGTTTATGCACACATACATTTGTTTGTACACATATCTGTGATGCAGTCATAAACTAACATGATTCTATATTCTACAGCAGAGATTTATTCAAAGTAACATGTATTATTAAAATTACTCTGAAAGAAATGATCTAATCAGCTGGCTTGAGAAATTTAAAAATAAATTGCATTAAAAACATAACTTTAGAGCCAAGCATGGTAGTGTATGCCTTTAATCCTAGAGTCAGGGAAAGAGAGATCTCCAACATTTACTGCCTTATACACATAGCAAATAGGCCAGCCATAACTACCTAGTGAGACCTAGTCTAAAAGAACAGACAAAAACCAAAACAACATACCACCTTAGATTAATTCCAGATCTCAACAATGAGATGGAACACACACACACACACACACACACACACAAACACACACACACATTTAATTCTTTACACTTAATTTGACATAGATATTTTTCTTGTGTGAATCTTTACAATTTATCAAAAATAGGTTTTGCAAACATAATTTAGAAAATAGCAGTAGCTGATGAAAAGATATTTGGTACAACAATCCATGTAGCAATCAATATTCTTAAATGCTATAACATTTACTACAGTAATATTTTATTATTATTATTTATAATTTATTCAGTTTGTATCCAGGTTGTAGCCCCCTCCCTCATCTCCTCCCAGCCTTACCCACCTGCCTCTTCCTCCCCTATCCCTCTTTCCCATTTCACTGATAAAAGAAGTCCTCTTCCCCTACTGCCTAACCCTAGCCTATCAGGTCCCATCAGGACTGCCTGGATCCTCTTCCTCTGTGGGCTGTGTTTTAATACAATTCCATCTACCTTAATTTTAAAATGATCTAGAAAATTTTATCAACCCATACTAACATATTTTCTTGAGTGTTCCTCATAGATAATGTTCAGTTTATGTGCTTTTGAAATGACATATGTGTGACAGTTATTTAATTAAATGTTTTTTGAGTCTTCTGTTAATGGTCAGACTAACAGTGGGCTTGTTGATCCCACTGATGTGCAGATAAAGAGCATTGAGCCACATTATGGTCAAACTAAAGCAGGCTCCATTCTTGTACAAGAAAGTCGATTGGCTATTGTCTTCCCAAAGGTGGAGTGCAAAAAAGATCAGGGCCAAGCCTTTTTTTAGGGCAAAACAACAGAGGTGAGCATGGGGGCTAGGAAATGGGGACAGGACGCATTACAAGCAGGCATGGTTACAAAGAAGAGAAAAGGTGCTTACAAAGAAGTTATGGAAATCTTCCTGGAACATCTGAAACAGAGCAATTTGTTCTTCCAGGGTTAGGCATGGCCTAGTTCTGAGAAACAGAAACTTACTTAGCCAGAGTGTCAAAATGGCTCCTGATCTTAAAATGGAGTCAGTCTTGGTTTCTCAACCTTGCCTCATCTTAAGTGTTTCTGTAAATCCTTGATAGGGAGCTTCCTTTTTTTTTTTTTTTTCTTTTTAACCATATCTAGGGGTCCACTAGATATGCCTGATTAATTATCATGCTCAGGAAATTAGGTTCCACCCAGGGCCATATATAGCCTTCCTTATTCTGTACAGGGCAGATTGAGTACTCCTATCATATTATAGAATTATTTTATTTAATTAATTTATCTGCTGATATATTTTGGTCTATTTGGTTTAAAGGGTTTTGTTTGTTTATTTGTTTTGCTGTGTTTTCTTTTTGATATTGAGGAAGCTTGGAGGCTAGTATGTGTCCTGGATATGCCAACAAGCACTAAATTTAGTCATTTTGTCCCCTTTGCCAGGGAGTGTCCTTTGGACCCAACATTCCAGCCTTTTGCTGAGGATAAGGGTCAACATATGTTCTTTTTTTTAACTATAGTTTAGTTGAACTAAGAGCGCTACTGTCAGGGCCTAGGCAGGCTGGAATGTTAGTGAAAGGCCAGGATAGGAATGGTTAGTGGGACATTCGTCACAAACATCTGATTTGCTGACTTGACTGAAGCAACAGGGGCAATCTTATTTGCCAAACTGCCTCAGATCCGCTTTCAGAAGGTCTAGGGCTCTCCACTTTTGTAGGGCTGCCTGGAGTTGATATGGTGTAGACGGCTTGCAGAACACTTTGTATGCTACACCTGATTCCTGCATCATATCTGACAGCCAAGTGGAAATAGACTATGGACTCTGGACAGAAGGTGAAATTATGAAACTTAAAGAACCTGAAGCTTACATATTTTCAGCGCAATAAGAAGCACTTTTAAGTCTATAACTAGAAGACAGCCAAAGGAAATTAAAATTTTTGAATTTGTGACTATGCTTTACCAAGGCTAGATTAATAACTAATGAAAACTCCATTGATTAGTATTAGAACTGTGAATTTTGGGGGCCTTAATATGACAATAATATAGCTAGAAGGAAAGAAATCTGGAACTTTTCTCATTTTCACATGCCTTAATTAAATTTCTTACACCTTTACAACTTGCATTTAAACACACTAAAAACCCTTATAACTTGCACTTACATATCTTAAATCCTTTCTTAGTCCCTCATAATTTACATTCACTTCAAACCTTTTCTTTCTATCCAGTCATTTACCATGAGATATAAGTAGCTGACTACTGAATGCAGTCATTGCAAAGCAAGCTCCTTGAAATAAAGAAATAGTAAAAGATAAAACAAAGTGATATTGAAACCTGTTTTATGAGTTGATTTCTTTTAGACTCTGCCAGCCAGACAGTCTGTGTCTGCCCCCTCTCTTCCTTTTTTTTTTTTTTTTTTTTAAGGAGGCCTAGCAGCTTCAGAAAAAAGTGAAGCCTGGTTTTACATATGAAATGAATTCATCAGGCATCTGCAGCCTTGGGGTAGGATCTGGTTTGTTTTCTGCTGCTAACTTGAAGCTACAGTTAGCTGTCAGCAGGATCAGAGATCCAAGAAGGATAAATTATAACAGAAAGTCTGATTTGTATGGTGTGTGTATCAATTTATATGACAGGGATTTATCAGTTACTTAGTCAGATATCCTAGGCTGTTGTCTCAATGGCTTTGTTGCAGGGAAAGAGGTTTTAGGTCTTCAGCTGCCAAATAGGACAGCATTACACCTTCAGCTGCAGTACAGAACCTTACCGACCTTTCGCTGTCAGACCCAGCAGGTCTGAGAGACTCTCCTGTGGAGGAGGACTTTGAGAAAACTGGCCTGCTGTACTAAGGCAGAGTGGGGCAGCCAGCCCACCAGTGTCCACCGTTTGTGAAGAGCCCTGGATATGGGTGAGGCATGAGGCAGTTCTTTGCCTAATGGTTACCATTACCATAATCCAGGTGGAGTCGTCAGCACCCCATTGTTTTCTTTGGAGACCTCAGAGTTGCTTCTAGAAGCTGGCATTTCTGTCTCTCCTGAGAAGCTTTTTCTTTAACCATTTTAAATGCTATATTCAGCAGATTTCTGAAGAGTTTGAGGACAATACTTTATTAAGTATATTTAATTTAAACAAACTTTACTTGTATTTAATTACCTGATTTTTTTAGGCTTCACTTGGAAAATACATTAGGTAGCTAAATAAAGTTTGTCCCTGTAAATTAATTACATTTGTATTTAGAAGGACTATAAGCATAGTTCTGGGAATATTAAGGAATTTGTTCATTTATAAGATAACTGAGGATTAATTTGCATGTCTTAATTATCGTTAACAGTTTGTAACAAGTTAGTAGTTT